>NC_060252.1:91534743-91837774 GCF_921293095.1 Ischnura elegans
CCATTGTTGCGCATTTATTATTTCATCTCAATTTTACGAAGCGGTCATTGCCATGGGTGGATCGAAAAAGAGTTAATGTCGCAAATTACTTCCTGAGTTGCACTTTTCGTATGACTGTATGGCATGCGAAATAGTTCTGGCTCAGGCTAAGCCTTTCTAGTCTAGTCTGAGAAAAAATGGGGTTTTGCACAAATGTTCAGAAATTCTGGATTTTTTAAGTTTTTTCCTCCGTTTTGATTGAAATAAAATTATTTCAATTTAGTTATTCACCATGGTGAGATTAAAACTGTTCACTAAATTCGTTTTACTTAGTATTTTATCGAATAAAAGGGGTACAATTTTCATTTCAGCATTATTTTGGTGGATTTTAACCTTATTTTTAAGCATTTTGGACGAAATTTATATCAAATATCAGAATTTAGTCTACTCCTCTCCATTTTTATTGTAAAATGAGTTTTCACAGTTTGTTAGTAGAATTAATATCCATCGGTTTGGGGAAATACGTAAATAGAAAATAGCTTGTTTATGCGAATGAAAATATGGATTAGCATTAATTTAAGCCATAATTTCCAATACGGCTAAAGTTTAAATGGAAGGATTTTGGGAAGGAAATATTTTTTGGAAATCTTTAATGCTACTGCAACTAATACTTCAATTTTTTCTGCGAATAGATACTACACTCTATGTTTACTCTTGTAGATAAGTTGAACTAACGGCTTCGGTAGCTTCGAATATGAAAAGCGAAAATGGCTTATTTCAGAACCTACCTGTATACACTTATGATGGAGTAGAATTCACGAATTCAATCATTACCTGTACATTGGAAGCAAGAATAAGATTTCCTTGAGACATCATCTATGATACTTTTTCATTTGATTGATGATATATTTTCTACTGATGACCGTATTTCAATGGGCTTACAATGAAAGTATCGACAATATAAATTGCCAAATACTATTGTTATAGTTTACGTTGAGTAACTACTGAAAATAGGAATTGAACCAGAATCGGTAAAATGAAGTTGCAAATCTTTTGAACTGGTGATTTTATTTATATCAGCAAGGATGAGACATTGTCGTATATGAAGCAATACGAAAACTATTATCACGTCAGCATTTATTGATTTCCTAGGGTTTTGTTCATTTGAAAATATTGCTTTGGATAATTTTATTGTCGACTCAAACAAAAATATATTTGAATATTTATTTAATAGAAAAAGATATTTAATTTGTCCATACATTGAATTCCAGAACTAATCTGGTCTGCGTTTAATTTTTTTAATTGAACCGTTTTCACCGCTTTAATTAAAATATTCAGCTACTCACTTTGGAAGCTTGTAGGACACGTAAATGCAGTAGGTACCTATAACCAAACGCTCCATTAAACCACAAGAACCCACTCCAACAGCAAACCGTGCTTGCTTTTCGGCACGACCGATCCGACGCCAAGAGTTTACGATTGCCGGCGAGCGCGCCACTTCCCCGTAATTTCTGCGCTGTCCCCTCTTGTCTGCGCCAAGTACATCACTCCTCCTGCGGCCCGTGGCTAATTGATGATTGAGTGGCGAGTTTCGCGTTTCAGTGTGCGCCGTGATTTTTTAACGACCGCGCTTCGCGAGTGTACTGAGGGTCCTGCCCGTTTTCACCTCGTAAAGGCCAGCCGAGTCAATGGTTTTACTCTTCCAGCCTTCCAACCCAATTTGCGCCTTCGGCTATTGAAGTACAATAGCGGCGATTGCTAACGCCGAAAAAATAACATAAACAGCTAAAAAAACGTAGATCACAATTTTCTGTGCATCTAAATATCGGATTTTTCGTCAACAACGATAGTTGTGTGATCGAAATCAGGAGTTGGCAAGCCTTTCGTTCTTGTTTTATTTGTAGCGAAAAGGTCAGACACAAGAGGACTGCATAGAGACTGCAAGAGGACTGCACATGACCAATTCCATTCCATGGAAGGCTGATTTCTGTTGCCGCTTTTAATCGCATTTTAATCGGCTTTCAAAAATGTCCGCGGCGCGATGATGAGTGCAATGCGATCCAATTTTTTTCCAATATTTTGCTGCTTTAATGTTTGTCATGGCGAGGAATAGTATTGAAGAGCACGATAAATAACATCGCCCTAATACTCCGCTGCTAGAACGAAGAGCTCTGACGGTGAATTGTCGTTCTGTGGATTGCATACATGTAGGCGTTTCCCTGCTAATTTCTATCTCTAATATATCGATAAGTATTGAGCATTGGCGGCTGAAACAAAAACTACATCTTATGAGTATCCATTTCCTATAAACTAGAAAAAATTGAACCATATCTGGTGGTGACACTAGAGGGACTTCCCCTCTGAGTCTGATTCGTCAAGTATTTTTAGTAAATAAGTTATAAAGGTAGTATACGTAGTGCAAAATAACTCACTTTTTAATGTCCCACAAAACTATATTATTTCCGACCATACCCATTTCCTATCACCTAGAAATATTTGAACGAGATATTGTAGTGACACTGGTGGAACTTTCCTTGTTATTGATGTTATTTCTTGCGCACGAAATTCGCCTGTTTGAAAATTTGGCCCGTGAACGCATTTCAAACGGATAGATATCATCATCATCATGCGAGCGCTCACTTCGCGTCTTTCCTTGTGTTTCAGAGGGCTGAGTGAAATACCGTTACCGCGTGCGAATGGAGGCGTTGGGATGGGGAAGATCTGCGCGTAGTGGATGAAAGGGCGGTCGTTAAAAGTGGACGGAGGAGGCGGTGTTTAATTTACGGCTAATCGATGGAGGCGGGGGTGGAGGCGGAGGAGGGCAGCGGGGGTGGGAGGGAGCGGGGGCGGAGAAACTGGTACGCACATGTGTCCACTTGGGCACTCAGTCACCACTCGGCTGCAGCAACGGACGTACGTGAGATCCGGTTGTTAGGGTTGAAGAGAAGTACGTGATACCTCTCTCCGGAGACGAAAGAAATGACGAGAGTTGAGGTGGATGCGAGCGAAATTGAATTGAGATGATGAAGAGGACTCATTACTTCCTTTCAACCGATTGCGTCTCGTCTTTTTTTGCGACGTATAACTCGTCAACCCATTTCCGAATAAAGTTGCGAAAACGCAACATTATGAAGAAATGCAAAAAAATTGTTTCAAATGAATTTTATTCATATAGCCATGGACCATGCACAATCGTATTCAGCGTAGCAAACTATTCCACAGTTCCATCACAGTCAATGTCCTTTCATGCTGCTCCATTAATTTCTATGAATAAACATAACAGAATTTAATTCTTAAACGACTTGCTATGTTTTAGGGAATTCCCAATAGTTCGCCCTAAAAAATGGGGAGATAAAAAAATATTTGGAGATTTTGCTCGCCGGTAATGATATTAAAATACTGTGCAGAGGTCCAGTATGCAGGAAATCATCTATTGTTGCGAGTAATTGGAAAAATTTAATACTCTTATTTTTACAAATATAGGTTCAAACTCATTTTTTATTGAGATAATAATGATTTAAAAAAATATTTTGGAATTTAAAAAAATACTCAAAATGTGTAAATCATCAAGTCACCTGATACGCAAGATAAAGATGTTCTCATAAAAGTAAATGAGCTTAAGTTACCAGTTCAAAATATTCATGGCCAAAAAATAGACATAGGAATCCTCTTTCTACATTTGTCTCTCTCTCAAATATAGACATTTTCAACCTAAGGAAACAACGAGGCAAAATTTGCGAATTCGAAGTACCTACTGAAAAATTTGGTATGGGAATTCATACTCTTACTTTATATAATTAACTTTAATTACCTATCCCGAAAATATCATGATGATAACGTTACTTAAACAATAAATATAGATTTTTTTCCAAAAAATATTTTACAAAGTACACGCTTTCGATACCTATTCGATTTGCCATGTTTTAGCTAATTCCCAATAGTTCGCCGAAATAAATGGGAGAGAAAAAGTATTTGGATATTTTGGACGCCAGTAGTGATATTAAACTACAGTGCAGAGGTCCCATAAATTGTAAATAATCTATCATTGAGAGTGACTAGAAAAGTTTAATACACGAATTTCCTGAATATTATGGGCACAGAAGCATACAAATTCTCTCTTTTCAATCAAACATTATTTTATAAATCGGAAGAGATATGTTCTGTTATCACTTCGAAGGAGATTTATCACCCTCACTTGAAAGGAGACATATCACCCTCATCCTCATCATCATCGCCATTTTTGCCATCTTATTCTCCACTCTTCGCGCGTGTTCTTGTCCAGCGATTCCCTGTCCAATACTTACCCATTATTTTGCATAGCAGGAGACTGGAAATCATGACTTGGTGTCAAAAGTGGTGAATAGTCTACCTTATATTTTCCAGTTTTACCAGAATTGATAGTAATATTAAGAACAAGCCGAATGTATAAAACCGAACCAGTTGAGTTAGAGAAGCACAAACAGTTTTTTACATATACTATTCACGTAGTCCTAATACTCATAAGCCCAATAGTTTTAACTAAATTACATTTACATAATTTTGAAGCAAAGTATTTATCAGTATTAAAACACATGCGTTGGATGTGAATTATTATAGACAATAAAACTCCAAAGGAGGATTTTTTTTCGTTTGTTTAAAAAATTATAGGTGAATTTAAAATACATTGAGTGGTATTGATTTACAATGCTACCGCTAAAAATCAGCATGATACCTGTAAAATTAACTGAATACGTCGGTTGACGTGCACAGTTACTGTTACTGCTGTGGTCAAGTTTATCTCATTAGACGAGATCTGCCGTCAACGCATTAGGGATTCACTATCCTCCACTCTGAATATACCATTGAAAAATGCATAATGGAAGGTAAAATGTATTTTTGCCACCATCAGCCTAAGAGAGTGCCTTAGAAATAATTTTTTGCTCTTGGCGACTTTCGTTTCATGGTCACCAGGGTAACCAGTATCTCGCTCACACTTCAAACAATCCATAGCTTTACACTGCTCTGGAATTGCTAAGATTATGGAGAAAGGCTTCAGTATGGACGGAGTAAGTTGAAGAGTTCACACATACTCTGTATCTTGGACGTGTCCCTCAGAAAATTCTCACGACCATTGACGCCGATTAGCATTAGGAGGGAGGCATTATCTGCGCAAGGCATCGTCACGATTTGAGGCTGGCCTTGCCTTCCCGCTAGGGGATGGGGCCAACACGATCGCGGTGTATAAGTCCAAGGCGTCAGCGAGGCTTGAAATGTGGGCAAAATTCTAAATTAATGCTTACGAGGAGGATTGATTAGCATAGGCATACCTCACTGCAAGAAAAATCGAATAAGGTAAACTAACGACGACCGGCGTTACACGAAGGAAAATTCCACAAAGATTGTAAGCTGTGAAAGAACTTTATTCCGAAGGGTGCTAAACAGAAATATATTTGAATAAATGAATATTAATGAGGGGAATATACTTTTATTAGACGCGGATTTTACATCTCATGGCGTTTACATTTTAAATAAGGACGAAAGGGCATACGGGTATAAAAGATATCGTCGAGCTATAATAACTTAAAAACAATCTTTTTTCCACCAAAATATCTCTGAGATAAACATGCTAATTAAATCAAAATGTAGCTACGTTATCGATAAATTCATTCCTGCTTCTATGTTTCCATTTTCATCGGTCAAAAATAAATACTAGTAAAATTTCTTGCTTTGGAAAATGAACCGCAAAATATTCTGATTTTTTGTGTCACTCTGGTCCAGATGGAATGGTGAAATATTCTTTTAGTTTAGTACAATGATCATGAATTGTTTAGAATTGGACTGGGTTAGCTTATTGTTTATAATGCCTTGTTACAGTGAAGTCTGAAATCCCCAAGAAATTCCTTTGCATAGTTCAGTGAACATTCAACATGTCGCAAACAAAATTGAGGGGTTTCAATTCCTCTGCATTCAGCTTCGTGGCAGACCTTCAGGATATAACGATTTGTACCAAGCCCTGGTGGCGTATATATCCTCAGCAATGGGAAACTAATATTTTACTCGTATATTTCAAGAATGGCATGGATATTTGCGCCCAGTCTGACGTAGCGATATCGGTGACATTTTGTGCCAACGGTAAGGAAGGAAGAAAACCCTTAAAATAACGTTATTTATGTTCCAAACCACTTTCATGAAGTTTTTATTTTAAGCCATAAAGGAGGAAATCACATGGCGGCTACATAGTTTGGTCCCTTTTCTATCTATGTTTATTATCTAACTATATGGAATGGAAGAATACATTTCCGAGAATATCTTTTTAACGCTTCCGAGATACTATATGAATTAACTCGACACATGGGTATTATATACCTTATATTTAAATTAGAACTGAGGTATTGTGTAGTGTTTTCATACTGAACGATGCCGAAACTCACTCAAAATATAGGTCCAACCGTTTCCGTTACTTTTAGAGCTCATGGATTCATGCTATACGCTGGGGTAAGGTTCCCCCTGAATCGTGTCGTCTTCAGAGAAACAGTTGAGCAGCGGGAGATGATGCCCCGTTGAAAGCTGCGTCGGCAGAGGACAATTTCGTATTGAAATTAGCGGATTAGTCTGGATGGCAAGTGAGCGAGCAATCCAGCGCGATCGAACGAAATTTATCGAGGCAAACTTTGAGCGATGGTCTTGTCGTCCAGATACGTTGTCGTTCGTGGAGTTCGAGAACGGGACGAAGCGGCGTGGGCGGATAAATGGGGCAGAGGAAAACGCAGAGCGCCATTCAACCGCACTGCACGACTCTACATGACATCGCCCGAGCGGTGTCTTTCTTGGATTGCCGCAAAGGAGCTCGTTCCATCTCGGGTCGTTTGGAGCGCCACCTATGCCGTTGAAGGAAGGCGGATAGGAAGTAGCAAGAACGTTCCAGAGGGTTTAATCCGAGGAAAGGTGAGGAACCGGTGAAGAATGCATTTTTCTGTCTGGTATTCCAAAAAAAAAAGCTTTGGTCAGGCGGCACTGATGTATGGAATATTAGACCAACGCCTGGTAGTTTTTAGATTGCGCTGAGGGCATGGAGGGATCGGGTAACATTTATTATCTCATGTCATCACATGGTAGGGAAGCGGAAAAATACAAAATTAATTCCAGGTGTAAATGATTGAATTATTTTATACAATGATATATCTCTCAATTTCCATTTTCATGAAGATTTTTGCGCTAGATTTGCTAAATTTTTGTAGTAATAAAATTTTAAAGACTCCTGAAGAATAGTACTAAGTTATTGTTATCACCGAATGAATGTATCATAAGTATTATATGAAGCGCGTGGGTAGTTACATTTTAACTATTGTTAATTTGTAAATAATGTGACTGAAGTGTAATGTGACTGAAATTCTAATCCGTCTTCTCGAAAGCAGAAATTTTTAATCAAAGTAAATTTACTTTAAAATCTAACCAGTGATCATCATGGCAATCGCAATTAGGAAATAGACACATGAGCCTAAAGTTTTTGGCAGGTGTGCTCAGGTTTTCAATTTATGAACATTTTAATGAGATACCTTGGAACATATTATGTCACCATCTAGGTACACTGTGATAACATCTTGTGATTTTTTTTCTTGACACTAAAGAAAAAAGTCTGCTCAAAGGTGCATTAATAACTTTTGACGGAGAACGCTTCCGCAAGGAAATATACACTAATTGCAATTGTTGAGAATAGAATATTTAGTAGCGATTCGTGATTGAAATATACTATTGCAAAATACAATTTTGGCTACTTTCCACATAACATTGTAGTATCAAAGTTGATTTTCAAGGTGCAGTGAATTTATTGTAGGTGGGAAAATTTTAATTCATTGCAGAACGGCTCCACCACAACAACTTACGCGAAACAATCATGTTTACACCGTGTTTCATTATGAAGCCAATGGGTGTAGTTGCCATATTAAAGCAAAATTTATGGCTTTAAAACCATGCTGAGAACGATTGTATAAGGCGTGAATAACAGGCGATTCAAATCTTTGGCACAGTCACTTAGATTCAAGCTACAAGCGGTATTCAAGCTATAAGCGGTATTATGTATATCTCTACGCCATCTAATAGCGCGAATATGACTGCCTCTAAAGAAGGGATAGCTACTTAAGTGCCTTTGCAGACAATACTCACGCGCTCTCGCAGAAATTCACCCTGAGGGGACATTAATTACCGAACTCTACGCGAGCGCAAACAAGCGCGCCCACCTCACTCTGGGATTTCTGTATTATGAATCGGTTTCGAGGTTAACCTAAGGGCCCCAAAGGCTAACCTAACCTAAGGCTAACCTAGTGGTTCGTGTATGAAAGATGTCATTTCAAACCACAGTTTTGAATATTTTCCACTAAACTCAACATAACCAAATGTTGATAACATCAAAAATGTATATATTTTACGCTGTATTCAGGAAAGATTCAAAATACGTGTTCTTTAGTCCTGCATGTAAGTTTAATGGCGAAATATGTAGCTGCCATATTAATTATGATTGAGTAGAAAATTTTCATATTTTCAAAATGAGAAGCCTTGAAATTGAATTTCTCCCATAAGCAGCTCTGGATTAGAGAACCCATTATAGCCTAATGTTGCTTCTAAGCAAAATCAAAAATGCATAACTTTTCAGCTCTATTTAGGAAATATCTAAACTTCGTATTATTTTTTGGTGTAAACTTTAATGAAGAAATATTTATCTGCCACGATGATTATGATTAAGTGCAAAATTTTCAAGTTTTCAAAGTGAGAAATCTTGAAATTTGGGTTCTCCCTAAAGCAGCTCTGGGTTAGAGGAGGTTAAGAATGTTATATGACTTTTGAATTTCAAGGTGCAATGGATTTTTGGAAGGAGGAAATTATCTCATTAATTTTGGAACGGTTCCGCCACAATTCACGCGAAACGTTTACACTTGAACAGTGTTTCGTTATGAAGCCAAGGGAGCCAATATTTCATATTTAAGCCAACATTTTAGTTTAAAACCCTTTTTGAGTACAAATTAAAAAATGTGAATTACCCGCGATTAAATTTTTGGCAAAATTAATTGGATTAAAGTCATAAGCCAAGCCTCACGGAATGGAATCTTGATTAGAAACGTCGAAAAATTTACCTCGCAAACTGATTAAAATAAAATGAATATACCATTTAAAATAAATTTTCAACGCCGCGCAGTGAATTCATAACATTGCCTGACGTTCAACTGCCGTCTGCCTTGTGGGCTTTTTTTTAATTGCCGATTGTCGTAGATTGTAAATAATAAAAAGGCTCATATTTTCTTTTTCTGTGTTATGATTTTAATGCAATAACAATACTTTGTGGAAGATTTAAACGAAAAAAATTAATTCGTCTGCCTCATAGGCCAAATTTTATTAAAATAGTCGATTATCGTTGATTGCGAAAAAAAAATCATGTATGTATACCTTTTCCGTGTTATAATTTTAATGGAATGACATTATTGTGTGGCGGAATTAATATATTTTCGACAGAAAACTTCATTCACAGTGCTTAATTGAGCACGAGCGAAATAATTTGTCAACCATGCCAATTCATGGAACTTGACATAGTTACTTTCTTCTTAGTTTTTGTTACAATATTATTTTGGTATAAATTTATCGAGGAAATAATTGAGGATGAAGCGTTAATTTTGAATTTTGGAGTTTCAAGTAATACGAATCAAAGTTTTATTTAATTTTTATTTCCCTGTAAATTTCTAGGAATTGATCTGATACGTATTACGTTAAGTTAAGCTCAGTTAAGCTGCTTTGAATAGAGCTATGATGAGAAACAAGGGAATGTTGATTCCACTTGCTCCTCTTGGCTGCCGAGTGTCTTTTTAAACAGAAAATAAAGCATAATAATTGATGGCCATTGAAAACAGGGCAAAGGTATTTTATCGAGAGCAACACTTTTCAAAGCTTGTTTAGCTCTAGGCAGAATCGCGTCTGGTTAACTCTTTCTGTTGAAGATAACGATCTTTATTTTTAGCGGCTTTCGCATTATTTCCTCAAGGACGGTTGCTGTGAGTGCACACCGCGTGTGAAATGGTCAATTTTTGTTTCGCAATCCCCTTTGATAGCTCTTTTCTCATGAGGAGAACGTCTTGGAGCGGGCAGATCTCAAGCAGGGAGCATAAGAATTAATGGGGGGAGGCGAGTTGATTGCACGCACGGGTCGACGTCTCACGGACTCGCGGATCACGATTCTCTGCTGTTTTACGTGTCCTCGTCAGAATCGCTAAGTGTCCCATACCCGTAGGTACGTGTGATCTTTAATTACATCGTGTGCACGCGTGGAGCAGTTCCCACAAACGGACGTCGTATAAGGATTAGAGGAGGTTATGTTGTGGGACGGGAGATGGTCAGCGGTCGTGCTTTGCTGAGGAGGTCATCAGCCGTGGTAAAACTCACACCCGCACTTCGGGTCGTTCACAGAAGTTTATCCTTCCCCGCATATGATAAGGGTTTTTCAGCAGTAAGTGTAGGGTTTAAAGTATACCGGGACTAGCCGCGGTGATAACTTTTACGGGTGTCACCCGCAATGCACAATCGTGCGAAAGATCCACAGAGAAAAAATCATCCGCCTTGACCGCGGGATTCGAACCCGGATCCCGAATCTTTCGCACGATTGTGCATTGCGGGTGACTCCCGAAAAATTATCACCGCCGCTAGTCCCGGTATACTTTAAAAACTGGTCAAGAGCCTCAACACCTCAAGAGAGTCAACACCTCTTTGTGTTCTATGTCCGGGCCTGCTCTCCGGCTGTGGCGCTGTGCCCACGATTGGACTGCTTGTGGCATCATATGCTCTGCAGTCCAGCAACACCTTGTCCGGTAGTGTCCACAAATACCCAGAGGGAAGAATGACGCCTCGTTAGCTTAACTGGCTAAAGCACTCAACCGGAAATCGTGGGATCCGGGTTCGAATCCCGGTCAAGGCGGATGATTTTTTCTCTGTGGATCTTTCGCACAGTTAATGTAGGTTTACATTGGGGTTACAACAACATCATCAGCCACATATGCATCTTTACACATATCCGATCCTTAGCTTTCGAAAATGTAAATTCGTATTACCGTTCACGGGTCAATTTATTAATATTACGTAATATCCAATGATACCAATATATAGAGGAAGACGGATACAGCAGTTGGGACATCATGAAAAGAATTAGCAAAGGAGGCGCTCATGAACAGGAAGGAGCTCATGAGGCGAGCGTTTTGATAGTTTTGAGAAGAAGCTCATGAAGAGTCTGATCTGGAGTGCTTAACGGAGCGGAAACATGGACACTTAGGAAGTAGGACGAGAAAAAAACTGGAGGCGTTCAAAATGTAGGTGTGGAGAAGTATGGAAAAATTGAAGTGGACGGAGAGGAGGAGGGGCGACGAGGTGCTGGACATGGTGGGTGAGAAGAGGCAGATTTTAGATGAGACACAGAAGTGGTATGGATGGAGCTAGTACTTAGCGCGGAGGGGATGTTGAAAACAGTGCTAGAGGGTAGAATGTTGGGTAAACGAGGGAGAGGTGGGAAGAGAATAGGATTTTTAAATGGAATGAAAGAGAGTAGTACTTATAGTGAATTTAAGAGGGACTTCCATAAAGGTGGGTAGACTGCTAGAATACTTCTGGAATACTACTTGGAAAACCACCTTAATCGGTTGGTATATCGATAGTAATAATAATACCCGTAAAATCTCTGTGATGGAAATGTATATTTTGTGTTAATCTCTCAAATAATCAAAAAACTGCTGGAACTTCTTGTATGTTCGGTATTCAGAAGTTATACACTGTTCAACTAGGTGTTTTAATTGAACTTGTAATACAAAGAATGAGCAGTTTCCTCTTCCGCAATCGAGTACTAAAATGTCATGAATGCATTAAAAATGTTCAAGTCCTAAAACTGACATGATTGCTCAAGCTACGTTTTCCAAATCATTACTTTTTGTACTCCTGGACATTAAATGGAGTCAATTACGACATTTTTATGATCGAAGAGGTAACTTCCTGTGCTTTGAGTTTGTTTATCTTGTGAAGCATCACGGTAATCGCTGAAGCCTTGGAATTTTTGGTTGTTATTGATAAAGAATAAAGAGCGTGCAGTGGCTATGAAATTTCAACGATCGCAGGTATCATGATTTTACAGCTTGTTTGAGCATCTGGGTCCAGTGGCATACAAGGAGGAAATCTTTAATACCTTTCCGTCATGTAATGGGACCCCGACATAGAGAATGTAGGTTTTAGCAATTGGAGTTACCCTTTTGCCTTAAAATGCGGAGGAAAATACGGACGATACGAGTATACTCAGTCATTAAAATGAAAGATAAAGGCTGCAGAGAAATCGTAAGATGCTGTGAAAGGCGAAGGACGCCACCGTCACACGATTTTATACTCGGGACGAAATAATATAAATATTGCCACCTAACATGGAAGAATGAGGATATGATGGGAATGTTCACATTTATAGGAAGCATAAAATACGGCTGATGCTGCTTGAAATTGTTTCGTGTTATTTTTACGTCCGCAACGTTTGCGATGACATCCGCACAAACTACGTATTGGCCTTGGTGTACTTTCTTTGCATGTATACACCGTTTACACCTCTAAGTTCACCCGTCGTCCACCTTCCTCTCATCTTATATTATATGCAATTGAAATGATTCGAAGGAACTCATATGAAGCAAATTTATTTCCAAGAAAACGCATGCCTCGCGTCACTTTTACTTCCTTAATCTCTAACGAGAATTTAGAAAAATAGGGATATTTAACGTTTATGTTTATATATCTATCAAGATTCTACGTCTGAAAAATTATTTCACAAAAATGCTTTGGCGACTGGAATAGAAGAAAATATTAATTCGTTCTAATGTCGATATTGAGCTATTTGAAAACATTCTCATTGAAGCTGTAAGGTATTGCTGCCTAGCTGTAATCTTTCACTCCACGGTTATAAAACATAGTGTTAGTAAATTAGAACTATGTTAGGTCATACAATGATTGCTTTAAATATTTAAAATTATTTTTATGTAAATTTGAATGGAGCAAAAAGGCTATCATGGTTTCCTTTTCTTACTAGTATTGAATACTTTCAATATCTGCTACAACATTTTCAGTTAAATCTAATAATGAATCACAATAAATACAGCACAGTATGTCATCAAACCTCTTTAGCAAGTAGGGGTATTAGTAAAGGCATTTGATGTAAAACTTTTCCAAACCAGAAAAATATATCAATATGCAATGCACTCATTCTAACGCTGCGTTAGAGCATTTTTTATCACCGTTTTACATTTTAAAACATTTTATGCAATTGAATTGATTCGAAGGAACTCATATGAAGCAAAACATTTACATTTTAAAATGTAAAACGGTGATAAAAAATAAACAAACGCTTTGTTGTGTCACGGCAAGACGGTTTGTTATAATTCACGAGCAATTTCTGCCCATCCATCCTGGGGCTATAATTCTGCTTTTCCGAGACGAAGAGGCTAATAAATCCAAGAAGACATTATCTCTCGCAAACGAGAATCATGAGTGATTTGAGGCGATGCTAAGTTGTGAGATTTCATTTAATGACGAGGAAAGGGCACAGCCGTGGAGGTGGTCTTTGCATGAAGCAGTTCCATCAAAATCGTCCTTTATTTTCAGTCCTAGCGTTAGTGGGTATTTTCATTTGATGGACGTGCTTCATCTGCCATCCCATTTGAGATCTGCTTCATTTTATTCACCGCTACCCAGTCGCTCACATCCCCTGTATTCCCTTTAGTAATGCCTCGTTCTTTCCTTCTCAGTGAGAAAGGTGCGGAGAAATCATTTTGTAAGCGATCCCTAACCTTTTTCTCTCTCTATGAGAGTTGAGTATGACTCTCAGCTAATTTTTTTAACCTGGTAAACCGTTAATATGTGCATAGCCAAGCTCGGTGCATTGCCATAAACCACAAAGAGACTTTCGAAACATATAAAGGGATAGGAATACAAAGCCTCAAAGAAAATAGGATCTGTCAAGCCTTAAGTAGAAATATTCTCGAGGGAAAATGTGAATAAGAAATATTACATGTACTTTGCGCTGATTTGACCTTACCTAAATAATGCATCAAGAATTTAAAGTTTGGATCAAGCGTTTTTTTACACAATTTTCTCTATTTGACGACCCCTTTAATACGGTTAACTTCGCATCATGTGTACGGTGTATTCTAAATTAAGGAAGCCCCAGCAAGAAACCGAAAAATATGATTCTCGTCAAAACTTCAAAATGTATACTCTATAGTTAGTTCTACGTTCTTATGAAACATATATAACGTAGAAACCCCATTTGCTTTAACGGAGGTCTTTAGAGAGAATTAGAAAGAGCATATTTTTTTTAATTTTCAAAAAATAAAATTTATGTCCTTCCTCATAGGAGCTTCGTTAATTTAGAGAGCACTGCTAAACATGGACTAAGTAAAACGCAATAGAAATTGGGGTAAATTACTTTTAAAGAAAATCTGATAGAGAAGTCGTTCTGGTGGAGCTTTTTTTGCGCCTTCGAAGAGGAAGGGGAAAACCGATAATCCGTTGTTGCCATTGTCACCACTCCAGTCGTCAAAGGCGTTAATGTGGAAGGCTGTCGAAGGAGTGACCTCCCGGCATATATAGAATGGGATGTAAAGTCTGAATAAAAATGGGGCCGTGCAGCTGGTTCTATTTAATAACTGAAATTGGGAATAGGCTTAACGCGTTACTTACTCGCATGGTAAATAGGCCACATAGTTTTAATGTTGAGTTTTATGTCGGTATTGGTAACCAATACGGCGGTTGAAAAATTTATTTTAAGATATTCTAGTTCTTTTGAAAAAAGTTCCTTACTCGCAGCACGTAAAAAAGTAGAAAAAACTGAAATCTATAGTATGAGGTTTCCGCGTAAGCTGGGTATCAACACTGCGTTATTACTTATGTATGCTTTAATGGAAAACGAAATGATAGCAGTAAAATAGCTACATTTGCGTACAGTGCGGGTATAAGTACAATGCAATATTGATATTCTACACATTTAGTATTTATTCACAACTTCTTCTAATTAGAAATGCTCGCAGGAAAATTAATAAAATAAAACAAAATTAACTATAAAAATGCCACTGCAGAACTTAGGTAGAAATAATTGAGACAAGTAAAAATAGACGCTTAAGTATTTATAAGGATGTTGGAAATCAAAGGGAAATCATACGTTTGTCAATTAAAGAAGAAACGATATGGATGAAATTTTATCTCAAATAGTTCGTAAAAACTTTCACAATACGTTAAATATTGATTTTTAAACTTTTTGCCTGAAGAGATACTGTTTGTTTATTCTGAGTTCCTCTCATTACACTTTTTGTCAAAAACAGTTTTTTGAACAACTGGTAAACGCTCGTCATCTTAAGAAGATGAGTCAGAAAATAGCTTTCTCCACTTTGCAACGTACAACAATGACTGTGTCATTCAGAGTTCTCTAGATTGCTCTCTCAACACTACTCTCTCAAGTTATTATATGGCAATATAGAGGACTCTGGTATCATTTTCTCTGAGGCTTCATCTATTTTTTGAGTTTGCAACCGTCTTAATTGACAAACAAATGAAAAACTCAATTCTTTATCTCAACGAGTTAACCTCATATGCCATTGGAAATACTTTGATTAATAACCAAGTCCTAATAAAATATTATTACAAGACTAATAAAAAATTATTATTCTGTAATCAACAAAGGCTACTTCTTTTCCTCGGTCGTTGCTATTTTTCAATTTTACAATCGTAATTGACCAGCAAATTAAAAATCTCAATCATTTTCCCCAATACCATAACCTCATGTGCCATTGGAGATGCATTGACTAATATCCACGGTATTTATAATTTTGTAATCGTACCCATTTGTTTAACTCGTAGTATAAATTAAATCTGGCGACGTTCGAAATGGTTAGCCAGCCATGTGTGATTGCGGTAACATATGGGAGACGCAGTGCAGGAAGGCCACGGAAAATCTCTCCCATTTATTTTCACCGAGGAAATTTGCTTAAATCCCACGAATGCCGCGTAATTTGTCCTTGCTGCAGTGCAATTTTAAGCTCCGAAAAATCAGGGGTTCAATTCATATCTCGGAAGGTTTGTCCGCATACGCAGACAACGACGGTTGCCATGGCGATAAATTTGGAGGCGCGGCGAATTAACACTCCTTGTTGGTGCCGACCGCACCCGCCTGTACTACACACACAAGGGCACCCACCAGCAGCGGTGACAAAGCGCCTCTCATCCCCGCTGCGGCAGCTCAGGGTACTAATTCGCCGACATTGTTCGAATCCTCCCCCCACCCCCCAACTCACTTGTAGCCATATCCCTTGACTCTTCCGCGGGCCCGAATTTGAAATGCACCATTTTTTTCGTTTTTCATTTTTTTCGGCCGGCATGACAAACCTTTTGAGTGGCAAATGAGCGGATGGAATCGGATGTTAAGGGAGGGAACACGCGGAAAATATACAAAGAGTGGTGGGGGAAATCTGTTTTTGAATGGAACCCGTCGCCGAGGCGACGTTTGGGACTGATGGTTGAATACGGAATGGTTGAAACAAAAGGCGAAAAGGCCTCATTCAGACGAACAAAAGCCAATGTTGACGTGTCAAATTGATGTAGTGTACATATTCTAATTTGAAGAAAGAAGCCCTATAATAGACATGACCCTGATTGGGTTTAAAGGGGATTAAAAAAAATGTTTTTTTTCCTTAAAATTTTAACGATACTTATGCGAAGTGCTTTTTGCTTAATGTTTTTCAGAAATAATAATGTTTTCTCTCAGTTACAAAAGGGCCATTATTTAAAGCCATGAGGCTTATATCTACCCAATTTGCCGTATCGTAATACACCATTCACTCTACCTCCTGAGCTGTAAGTTCAAGTGGCAAGGTTGACACACTTTTTGGTGGCATTCTTATAAAATGAAGTCATAAAATATTCGTTGATCAAAATTTGGCCGAGGATTATTTTATAATTTTGAGCACCTATCCTTTCTCCTATCTTTTCTCTCCAGAGGTGGCCATCTGAAAATCACCTTTACTTTGAAGGTAGAATGAATAATATTTTTGAGCAAAATGTGCCAAAAGATTCTTTGGGGAAACTTATGGCCGGCGATTTATTCTTTATCGACTTCATTCATAAGTGTGGACTGTATTCTGCGTAAGTTTAACAGAGCTAAGTATCACAGTAGAAGTACCTGAAACGGATTTATTCAGCTTTAATATCTATATTTGAGGAACAATGAATAATTTGGGAAAAAACGAGATATTTTATACCTGTGTATCACCCAACTAGCTCGATATTTTTTATTAAGGTACCTAAAATGCATAAAGGATACTTGGAACGTATTCGAAATTTTGTGCGAATAACGTTTACTTGAAAATAAACGCGCAGTAAATGTCGCCGTTTCCAATAGAGAGCTAATATAAAATCAGTATATCATTAGAGCGTGGTGCATTCAGCATGTATAAAAAAATTAGATCAGAATTATTCTCAAAACGATGAAAGAAAGAATAATATCAGAGCAATCAGTAAACCTGATGTCGGCATAGATAAATCTGTGTGCAGCAGAAATTGTTTGTTAATATAATTACATGGCTGAGTAACATATTGAGAAAAAAACTGTTCTTCACCTCAATTATTTTGAATTAGAGTTGTGAAACGTAATAAATCCTATTGTAAAGTAATGAAACTTTTCATTACTAACAATCAGCTAGATATTAGTTCAATGTATGTATTTCTCTCGAAAATGTGACTGAATAATGATTAAACCTGGTTATTCAGTTTGAAAATTATTATTTTTCTCGTGTTTTTAAAATCAAATATTTGATGTAGTTTTCTTTAAGTATCCCAACTAATAATGGCATTGTGGGCTGGAATGCGTCGTCGGAAAAAAATGCTCCCCAGCAAAAGAGGTAAGCGTAAACTTTTATGACCTCCATGTGCCTGTTCTGGGCACATAAACGGGGAATGCGAATAGCGGTTTTAATGCATGTGAATAATGCAGGATACAGCGACCAATATATCACCAAGGAAGGTCGCTTTTGGGTGGCACATTTGTACTTATTTACCCTCATCCCACCCACCTCCGAGCAACAAAAGCAAACCCGAAACAATTGACGACCGCATTCCCACCCTCGCATCCACGCGGAAAAGAAGCGAAACAGGGTGCGCGAAGGGGGGAAAGAAGCGGGAGGAATTTCCCCTCCATTTTCAAGCCCTGTTCTCAGCAACATAGCTCGGCGTATGTCGACTTAAAATCATCAAAACTTGAAATTCAAATATTCACTATTGATGAACATATTAAAGAGCGATCAGCGTACATTGAATTAGAAAACTTATCATTTTACGAACGCCTCATTAAGTTTGCAGATTGTGTTTCAAGGGGCCAAATAAAAAGCCCTTAGATTCTTTTAACTTCATCACAGGCGACGGAGGGTTTCGGACACATTGTTGCAAATCATAGTGACAGACGATGGATGATTAAGAGGGAAATCACGCTGATTTGAAGAGGTCCTTTTATCCTTCAATCCCCGTAATTTCTGGAAAATTGAAAAGATGGTAATCTTAAGATTTTATTTTACCAAATAAACAAAAAATATTTAAAAATAATTAATTAATACCTAAAGTTCTCTTATCCATTAAAATTAGGCCTGTGGCGCAATGACGCTGAGATATATTTCGTAACACCTTTCCCCAGAAGAAAAACCTTGATCCGCCCCTGCAGACTAGCGACAATGACCATTTGAAAGGAACCTTGTATAATGGAGTTTATAAATCTACATCTTGATACTACCCCGCAAGCCGCCTAAAAGGCGTGTGACATGGGGTGTTAGGACACCAGCCATTTGCGCATAAAAAAGAAATGCTCTAACGAAATTACGACTGGCATTTATTAAAGTCCTTTATGGTTCGGGGGACAAAGGAATTCGCATATTTATCCGTTCGGCAAAATATATCCCTTAATTTATCGTTTCTGTCGGACCTGGAAATAAAGTGGGGCTCTAATATAATGTTCCCCGTGTCGCTCTGAAAGATATCCATTCTCAATTGTTCAAACAATCCACGCCTAGCGAGCTGCCTCCGAGTCTCCAGCGGCTCCCAGCCTAATTCGCTTAACATCTGGGTAACGCTGTCTGTACGCCCGTAGCAGTTTATGACGAACAACACAGCCATCCTTTGTATTTTATTCTGTTATAAATGGAATAAACATTGGCAGAATATTCATCATATTAATTTTGAGGCGCAATAGAATTTATATCATCCGTATTGTAGCAACGAGGATTAAAAAATTCGATGGAAGATGCAAAACTTCAGTTTGCGTCTGCTACCAACTCTATTACGTATTCTGCAGCTAAAAAATAGGCATACTATACTTCCCGCACTACCATCCATTGACTCTACGCCTCCTTCCTCTCCCCAGCATCCCTGGCTCCAGCGCAGCTTCCGCTGTTAAGCCGGCGAGAGGGTCCATCCTCCGAAAATATTCGGTTTCCCCTATTCCCTTTCCCTCGTAACTTGCCAGAGACCTCTCACCTCATCTCTGCATGGGAGAAATCTTGAACTAGGAAAAAAATATGTCTACTTTCCCTTTCCAAAAATGGGAATAATAATGTGAAAAATTATGGCCGGTGTATATTTTTCGAGAAAGAATTGTTGGCTTTCCTCGCTATAAACAGCCGGATAGGGAAGTACCTAATTATTTGCTGTAGTTTTTGGAATGTCATGGACGCTAATGCGAACGAGGCATTGTTCCGCCTCAGAAAAGCTTGCCGGAAACCGCTCTTTCCGACAAAATCGGAGTATTCTCAAGATACAGTGGGAAAAAGAGAGCAAAGATCGAAAAAAATTTGCCCTAAATCTCTCATTGCATTTCTCTGAATCGAGAGTTTGTGCAGATTTTTAAATTTTCGATCGAAAAAAATTGAAAATGATGTCATGATATCCAAAATATTTTTTAAAATGCATACATTTGTGAGACAGCTATAGTCGCTGATTCAATTTAATCTATTACTGTATAGTGCATGGAGAAACAAGAAAAGTTTCATGCATATCTTAGGTCATTTTGAAAATGTACAGAGAAAGTTGTGCTTCTCTTAACTTTGCGAAATGTCAGCTTCAGTAGCAGAGCTACAAAAGAATAATATCATCCTGGAAAAACTATTATAACAACATAACACAGATAATTTATGTAAAAAACAAGACAAAAATGTACGAAAATCAATATTAAATATTAGTAATCATGAGGTAGTACCAAGAAACGGAACGGAGGGCAATAGATCCTTCCGATACAGTCCTTCGAAACGCTATAATTTTAGAATTGGTTCTGCCTGTTTTCTTTTTCCCCTATATCATAGCATTTTTTTCTTACCGTGATTGTTCTTTTCCTTGTCCTTTTTAGCTCTCTCAAAATACTTTTGGCCTAATCTCATTGAGGCATATTTGCTTCATAATGAAAAGTAAAGAAAACTTTGTGATTCCATATAAATATGCTCCATTCAACGTAATTCTTTGGCGCACGGTAGTCAGCAGGATTCCTTCTTGTCCTTATTTTTATGTAGCTAAGCGTTTTTACCTCCCTTTTATACTCAAAATCCTTCTACATTTTAATATTCTCCATGATGAGTGTTTTCGATGGCCCACGATGTTGATAAAAGCTTTTGATTCTTATGGCTCATTTCATGGAAGCTCGAGTGTACAAATTGACTGTCTCCGTCGCTGTTTGGCTCGAATGCCATACGTTTTCATCCCTTTGATAATTAGGATAATTGATGTATTTCTCCACTTTATTGATTAATAATTAGATGATTTGACATTCTAATTTGGCTGTGATGTTTACCTCCAAACAATAGGCTATTCATCCAAATAATTTCTCAATCCGAGTAATAACAAGAGTACGACTGGAAGTATGTTTTGAGCTTCAATTTCCAATATTACCTGTAATTCATATGCGCCAAAAACGCAATTCACTGATTTGATTACAATAGA
This sequence comes from Ischnura elegans, assembly GCF_921293095.1. Taxonomy (NCBI): domain Eukaryota; kingdom Metazoa; phylum Arthropoda; class Insecta; order Odonata; family Coenagrionidae; genus Ischnura; species Ischnura elegans. The sequence continues at coordinate 91,555,717 of NC_060252.1, forward strand.
ACTAGCAATAAAAAGCATAGTTCCCTCTTAGAACAAAATCTTATATATGATTTCGTGCATGATTCGAAGACTAAGATTATTCATTTTAAAATGATTACAGATAGCTTGTTTGAAAGTTTAACTAGGTCGAGAACTTTGATTTCTGTCTCGAAATTAGCATTATATAATGGAATGCAATCATGTATTTCTGATGTGTTACTTAATGTAAAGCAGAGTTCGATTGAAAAATCCCGAAGAAATGTAGCAAAAATAGCCCTTCCTGTACGGATCCAGAAATATATTTTATATTATGAGTAAAAAAATCATTTGCTATGATTATGAAATAGTTGTTATAATTTATAGAAATATTTCTCCGGTGTACATGAAATGTTTAAGGTTACTGAGATATGAGAAGTTCTCCATAGATACGAAACGGTAATGGATTGTTTTAATTTTAGACAGAGAATAATGAGATAATAAGCAACGTGATGTGATAATCGACGGAAATAAATAAAATCATCTATAATATCTGAATACACTAGTTTTCATGTAAATTCCCGTCATAAAATTTACTCTCAGCCTTAGCACAATAGCTGTAGCGTACGGAAACATTTATCACTCTTAGTTCTTTCAGCATACGGCCATGTGTACCCATAAATTGACAAATAGCACGCAAGGAATTCCGCTTGCAGGGATGTTTTGAGTTGCTCACTTCAGTGTAGATGCTTAAACATACCATCTCTCTGCGTCCATTCCAGCCTCCAACCGAAGGTATATCCTGACTAGTAATAACCGAGAAATTCTGCTTGCAAGGATGTTTGAGCCGCTCCATTAACCTAAATGCTGCAATGTTATAGCCCATGAATTTAGGTCGTTAAAATATAGGAATATTCTCGGTATAGCTTTCTCAAAGGAATCAATGACGAACACATAAGGAAGGTAATTTCTTCTCTGCTTTATTGCAGCTACAAATCGGTCATAGAAAAACTATGAAATTCAAAATTATACCCATTGCCTCACCCTTTCACTCTCTTTATGGCCAAAGTATATACTCCAATAGAAATACTTTTTGATTCATTTCATTCTCCACACCATTTCAATTTCCGTAACTTTGCATCGATAATAAGAAACATTTTATTGTTGAATCTTATACTATTTGCATAAAAACATTAAATGTCTAGGTTCCTAGTTGTTACCAGAATCATCATGAAGAATCATGACTATTTCGTCGAGATAAGCTACAAAGATAAAAAAATACAAGTTTTTATCTCAAAATAGCTGTGAGGAGTAGATTTAGAATGGGTAATAATTAATTTGGTTAAATCTGAATTTCGTTGAATGAATTTAAACGATCAGCACTCGTCAATGTGAAAAAACTTAAATAACACAATGCAATATGTACTCAAAAATCGAATACCATGCAATGAAATAATAATAATAGTGCCGTTAATACAATACTAAAACTAATCGATATATCTATTTTATACTTTATCACCTTATTTCTATTTTTTGTCTTAATCATGCAACGATACTTAATATTTATAACTTACCCGCACATGGTGAAGTGTGTTTTTATCGAATGAAATTTTGCCAGTCACCTTGATATCTTAGGGTAGTCATCATTATCCTATTATCCCATGTTTGTTGCCATTTTGATTACCTGAAAGAAAAGGAAGATCGATCTCATTAATCTCATATGCAACATGTAAAATTACATACGCTATAATGGAAGGAGTAGTCAAGTGGTTTTCATTTTTTGCAAATTGAAAAGATTACGAATTAAGAATTACGTGTAAACACGCATACGACTATGCTAATGTAAATAGGTCACTAAATGGTAATGTGTTGAGCAACCATTGCTTTGAAGGGAAAACTTAAAGAGTGGCCCTAATTATAGTCGTGAATTTGATGAAAGTTAAAACTAATTGAATTATTCATGACATTTTATCCTTAAACTTATCTTTATTCTCGAAAAAGCTATGTTAACTTCATGGCTAAAGAAATGAAAAAAAGCATTGAAAAGTATTTGATAAAAGGCAGTTATAGAAAGGTGTATCAGCCTTCGATTAATAGCAGAAAATTTTATTTAATGCCGATAATGTAGGACATAGGGTTCAATTATAGGCAGTTTATTGTAGAATGAAGCGGCATCAATGGCAAATTCCCATTGGCTGAAGCTGAAGTGTTCAACAGTAAATGTAAATGACCTTAGCTGAGGGACGTCCCCTGCAAATACCAACAGTACCAATACCTCAGACATGGTCAGTGTCAATAATCTCCTCTCTCCAGTCAACAACAGCGTCTGAGTCAAACAGAGGGCTGTGAGAGAGGCAGAGGATTTGTGTTTTCCTTTCAAGTTGAGAGTTTCATCGGCTTGGAATTGGTACTGACTCATGAGCACATATCTTTGTTGGCAACCGAAGGCTCAATGAAAGAGTATACCTTGAAGGTATACATGGATGAAAGATAGCTACGGGTTAGGTTACAAGATTTGTTTCCCCAACCACCGATTAAATTCTAATTATTTGCCAGGAATATTTAAACTAATTAAAAGTTGGTTTCTGTAGCAAACTAATGGCTTTGTGAGTTTTAAAGTTTGGTTCTCAAAATACTAGAATTAAATGCTTGCTCGTGCTAATGTCTTTTCCCGGATGGGCAACCTTTCTACAAAAACCTATACTGGAGTAATTTTATTTATTTTCATCTTATTTTATTTTTTTTAGAAAATTATATTCCCATAAACTAGGAAATAATATTTTTTAAATCTGGCGTTGGCTTTGTATATAATGAAGGTTTTAATTATATCGATTTTGCGTGTAAAATATTCAAAAGATGAAACGCATAAAAATAATCGCCATAATTCTATGACAAGCATTGAATTACCAGCAATATTGAGTACAGAACTAGATCTGACATGAAAATACTAGTTTCTTGGGCGAGTAATATAAGTACACCGGTTAGAGTAGGATTACATGCAGCATTATGTAAATTGCCTTAGCCTGTATCTTCTCCAAAATAAGAAAAATTCCCTTAAGTTTTAAAGAAGCCATCATCACTTTAAAGAACGCTTCCCTCGAGTTTTTCCGACTGCATAAATTATTCCGCAATAATTTATGTTCTCGGAAATCTATTTCCCCTCTTGATGTTTCGGTATCATAACAAACTTCGCAAAATAGGGGATGGCTAGATTAAAATAAGAAACTGAATTTTGATTATATTATTAGACTGCATTACGTTTTACATGATACGAATACTAAGAAATCGTCTTCATTTTTACTATAGGATGTGTCTTACATTTATATTTTCGGCATGGAGTGTATCCTGCTATCAAATATTCCCATTATCTTAACCTTAAATTTCTGCTGAAAATGCCTCTACAGTGGAAAATCAATTTTCACCTCTTTTTGCTCGTACCAAAAAGTTCTACTTCTTTGTTGCAAGCAATTCAATATCGCCCGCCAGACGAAATTGAAGTACTTCGTGGAAAATTGAGCCTAAATATTATCTATGTATATTGCAAGTCGCTCTAGCCTAATAAATCCATTGGAAAATCTCTAGAAAGTAACTACGTGAAACAGATTTCTACATTGTTAGCCCCACTCCAAATTCATTCATGATAAATAATAGAAATAGCTTTGGATTACCAAATTACAGTTTTCGCTTCATACATGAGCTTACTTATGCATTCAATTTTCCTCAAAGTATTAATTATTATCTCATTAAATATTATAAACAAATTTGTCGTTATATTTCAAACCTGAGCAAAAATAATTATTCCATGAAAAAAGCTACTCCACGATCAAACCATTCGAATTTTCCATTATTTGGGCGAGGGAATATTTGCATCCGATTTATAAATAATTTGAAATTAAATTCTTCTCATGAGGATATGATTTATTAATGGAAATATTTCCCACTAAAGCATTTTGTCAACTGAAATTGCAATGCTACCGAATTAATTAATCATTTATACCCGTTAAATATTCTTTCTCACATACAAAAAGGATTTATATTGAAGTGAATTTGTTTTCTTCTCATTATGCTCATTTTTGTGGCCAATTTTTTAAACATACTGAAACAATATAAACAACAGATGGACGTTAATTATTCCGGGAAAAATCAAAACTGAATTTTTGAATAATTCACTTGCCAAAGTGAATGCATTTAAAATTCGCACGATGACTTTAAATGACCAGAAATAATTTCCTCAAGGGAGAGAAGATATTTATAATTTACAAATTGCGGTCCACATTTTAATGTTTAATGCAGAAATATTCTGGATAACGTATTAATGAGGTATAACAGGTATGTTAAAAAGCATAAATTATTCACGCAATGCAGTTGCGCAGTGAGGAAAATAATAACACTTGGTATTTTGAGCACAAAATATCATCAGTCCTAGGACAAAATAATATAGAAATAATTCTGTCCTTATTGATCACCAAAATATACTACTTTAATTCTCCATTACTATAGCTATATTTTCTGTAGCTTTCAGAAAAGAAACTGATAAGTACCATTTACAGCCAAATCTTGGGCTATCTATGCGTGAAAAACTAATAAATTTTTTCGAGAGAAATTTAAGATAAATTTCAAGATAAAAAGTATAGATTCTTATTTGAATATGTTTGTATTTCGAATATAATTTGAGGAAATTCATCTTCAACAGTAATTTGTAATTAGCTTAGAAATTAGAGTATTTTCAACGCCAATATCTTTCATGGGACTTAATTCAGGATCTATGCAATATCTTCCATCACCCACTGTTTGATGAACCAGCAATTTTTACCATTATCCATTCGCTACATTTTTGTAAAACTTCTGTACTTGAGTAACTGATTAGCTGTTTGCTCCAGCTTCCAATACTTTACACTGCCAAAAAAAATATTTAACCATTGAACGTAAACGTGTTTTTCCATGTGGCTGGGTCTTAGGAGAATTTTTCATCAAGAAAGGAAGTCATCATAGGGAGATAGACGTTGATACTATGCTAGGTCTTGGCTTGGCAAGCGCTGCAATAGTTCTGCGGCAGTGAAGATAAAAAGGATGATGGAATATTTATTATTTCCATGAAAGATTTTAAGCCGTATAAGGAAAGGAGCAGCTTAGAGAATTAACTTGATTCCCTATTCCAATACGCGTATTTTCTCTCGCATCTGTGCTCAGGGCTCGGAGCCACGATTTGGCTTGCATCATAGCCGTTGTGGGCCGCCGAACGAGATCAATCGACAGGACTTCAAAATCCGCCGCGGAACAAGACAACTTCTATGGATTTGGTTTTCTATACGAGGGGGGAGCAACCAGCTATATTCTCCTTTGTATCTCTTTCTTTTGCCCATGACGTCAACGGAGCTGATGGGGCCTGGTTAAGCCTCGTCCTTTGATTTTGATATACGCGACGCTGATTATCATTCAAAGCCGAAATATGAGGTTTCCACGTGGACCTGTTCCACTACCGATGGCAAAGTTGGGTTATAATAAGAAAGAATCGTAGTCAAAGAGAGTATATTTATTAATTAATAAAAATGTTTTGAAATATTATCTAAGATTCTACGATAGATGATTATATTTTTTTAAATAATCCATCCATCCAAATACTGAGTGGTTATATTTTTAAGTGGATCCTCCTTTCATCTGCTTGAGCCAACTGTAATGCAATTCTTATTTGCTTACATTAATTAAAGGAATTGCGATATTTGTTACCTCCTTGGGTGGATTTATCCGATTTTTTTCAGATCTAATTGTGATATTTAACCTGTATGGATGTCGTTTATGACAGCATAACTTCTTTAAATTACAAATAGTTCGTTTCCTTTGAGTTGCGTAGTCGAATATGTACCTCATTAAAAATTAACTTTGTCGATCGTAGGCTGTCGTTTATCGCCACCTTTGAGGTACTGGTGAATTGGCGTACGAGCCTGTAGACGGTAAATTCAACGGCGTTCGTTTCTCCTCCCTGCTTGCCCTTCCGTCCCTGGTATTCGCTGGCTGTGGCCCCGGTAGAGTGGTCATCGATTTGCCCCCAGGGACCGGCCAAATGCGAGGTCAAGGGCTTCTACACACTACACAGCGAAGCATCTATTTATCCTCATAAGCGTCTTGTGTTCCGCCATGCATCCAACATGTTAATCTCTAGTAGGTACAGCCGGAGAACTTAAGCCCGACTACCTAGAACATCTTTCCTGCAATCCCTCAATGAAGATCAAACTCAAAAAAAAATCCTCGTCTTCTTTCGCTCCAAATTCAACCTTATTAGGTGAAAATTTCCTTGAATTTAAGATTATCAGCCAAAGCTGGTGATGGGGTTTTACAGGATGAAATGCTGAGAAAAAAACGTCTTTTTTATGAAAATAAAGGCCCCTATGTTTGTTTTCGAGTTGTTGAGACGGTGAACCCTTTTTATGCATTTTTAATTAAGGAATTTCAAGAGAGCAATTATCGAATAATTGAATTCATCAACGTGATATTGAATGATCCAAAGTAAAAAAATAAGCAACTGATATACTCAGTCATAAATTTAGCGAAAATAATCGTAAATATGAGGTTAACTCATTTTACTTTTAGATACCTACGTGATAGCTATTGTAAAAATATGTCGAATGAATCAAATTTCAGAAAGTATGACTTTTATTTCCTTAACAATGAGAGTGCCGATACATAGGTTGCCTTTCTGCGTAAAAATATTGACATTGGATTTTCAACAGGCGTCTTCAACTGGAATTTGGTGACTTCTGTTAAAAAAAGAAAAAAATCATATTTATGAAGTCAAAATACGAAATTGCGATTTACTGACACCACAAATTATCTTACCATGGTTAAAAAATTACTCTAAATTTTAGTCAGGAAGTTTCCGTTAGCAATAAACAATATATTTTATTTCCGATTTATTGGAATTAATAATATCATTAATAGGAAACAATTTGATGTTTCAATCTCTTAAAGATAAATTATTGCCCAGATAGGAGAATATTTTTTATTAGTAAGTAAATCGTAAAATTGTTTTGCCAGAAGCAAATTTGATTCATAAAGTTTTTTCTTGGGGAAATTACATTGAAGTATATGTGTATTTAGCTCGCAAACCTGAAGGTTGCTGCGCATAATGTTGATGGTTCAAAATAAAATTCCCCATGAATACTCTGGAAAGAGAGAAATTGCTAATTAAACCCACGTTTTTTTTCCGAAATTAACGGGCTGATTCATAAGCCTCAATTCTCGTATGGGTTTATTTTGGAGCGCTTATATGTCATGGCATCCGGTTACTTAGAGACGGAGAGAATTGGGATTTTACGGTTTGCCGAAACAATTTTCACATACGCATTTACGACCTGGAATTTTACAATGTCACGGTTCCCACTTCTTACCTGTTCAACTCATCCTATTCATGTGATAAAATTACCTCCGCAAACAAATGACAGCATCGTATCACCTTCTGAAAACAGGGGAAGAGGTAATGGGAATACAATAAAGATGGGAATAAAGTGAATGAGAATTTTCAACGGTTGAGTCACAAAGCTGCTACAAGCAGGGATATTTCTGGATTCTAGGTGGGAGAGTGATATGGGCCGTCAGTGTGCTATTTTACAAATAGTGTATTAATTAATTGATGTGAGCAATAAATTGTTTGTAGAATATAGCTAAATCCCCCTATTTATTTTTTTGGTGAATTTAGATGCTTGGGTGAGTTTTTGTAGTCCTCATGAAGATCCACTATATTTAACTAATACGTTAAGTGAAATTGATACAAAGTTTATGCCTTTTACTCTTCGATAAATAATTCACCACTAAGATATTTTTGTGACTATCAATACATTTACGATTCATAAATTAATTTAAGATAGACCAGGTGGCTTAGGTCAACCAACGCACTCTTAAAGACTGTGAGTATGAAAGCGAATGGAATTTTTCCATTAATGATTCGATTGCAAAAAAACTCTAACAAAATAAATGAAGCAAAACTCATGTCAGTGCTCTTTGGATATTGTTATTAAAATCATGGTTTAATTTTTCACCATACGGAATCAGATTTTTTTCAATCTCGCTGCTTTCACACACGTAGAATATATTCGCAATTGAAATTTCTCGCAATGTCAGTGTACTTGAAAGAAAAGCCTTATTAAAATACTAGAAAAATATGTTACGTCGACTACCTCAAGCGTGGAAAAAAACGGAGAGGTATATAGAATATTTAATCGAAAAAAATATATTGACTTCCCTCTGGAAAAAATAAAGGAATTATCGCTACATAAGTTTTCTCGAACGGGGGGGAAAATCCAATTTTCCGATACACCAACGCCATAAATAAAAAAATGGCCATTGCATTGAGATGTTCGCAGTGAGGCACCGAATGAATTATGGAGAAATGCAGATATATATGCGAGGTGTTTGCTAAGGAGTCTCTTACAGCCTAGAAACACTTCTCGCACGCCGGGGAGAAATTTTCAAGTCGGAAAGGGTGTGCTCAACCAAAAGGAAAATGCTAACATACAAATGGAGATCTGCACACGTTTTGATAACTAGAAGATTTTGGAAGAATGATTGTTTGCTATATAGTAATTTCCACCAAATCGAGCTTCAACCTACCGCCAAGCTTTTTCATCAAGTGAAGCCAAGAAGCGTTTGATAAATAAGTTAACACTTAGGTTTCAATTTTGTCACAGTTAGTGTATTTACTATTTATGAATAAGTTTAAGAGAGACCACATAATTTAGACCGCTTTTGAAGACATTCAGTTCGAAAACGAATGGTATTTTTCCATCCATGATTCGATTGCAAACAGTCGTTTCAAAACAAGGATTTCCCGTTTCATGACAACAAAAAAATATCACAGATAACGGAGCAAGGTTTTGACTCCCAGGTGTCTCTTACGAACATGAAAAATGGCTGGAATAGAAGTACCTACCAACTTGCGAGTTTCACTCAGCTTACATCGCTGATACTGTTTTCATCCAAGTGATATGCAGTGAGCCGAGCTGTGTCCACCAAACGGACTCAACCCTTCAAGCTAAGCGCTACCAAAATGCGGTGCAGTAGTGCCCATGGATGAAGGGAGGCGCTGTAAACATTTCCCTGAGGGCTCGCCGCTTTCTGTGGAGAGTGGCTTGGGGCCGTAGCCAGCGTATTTACCGGCCCTGAATAATCCCACGCTCCCTTTTGACGCTGAAATCTTCAACGAGAATGAGTGGCGCTGTTATTACGGCAGCCACTTTAATTAACGCGGAACATAAAATGACGGACGAGATGTCTAGAAATTTAGTATTACGCACATTACAATAGAGGATTCTTCAGTCGGTCTGTACATTCTACATTCACCCACCGTGCACATAATTGGATGCACAAAAGTCATCTTTGATGACTCTGACGGGCAGAGTGATTCAAATTTCACGGGTGAATAAGCTATAATCAATTTTTTACGCCCATAAAATTCTGTTGGAAGTCGTGAAATAGCGATAGAAAAGAATGAAATACCACACATAAAAATGATTTTTTTTAAACATTCGGGCAGGCACTCGTCCTCAGTGTATTCCAGCCAAAAATCAACAGTAATACCATACATATATTTTATAATCGAAATAAAGACAATAAATGACAGATATATGGATATAAAAACTGGTATTCAACCCCCTTATAGCCAAGGGCCGATACAGCGGTTAAGGCTGCATACCAAAGTTGATGTTCTTGATGATGAGATCCATCAGATTCGTAACTTTAAATTGCCATTCCTCACGATTGTAAATATTATATATCGTAGTAACAAATGAAAATAAATGAATCGCTCTGGACTCATCGCCGGGAATTTTTGGTGACCGATTTTTATGCGTCATGAGTGACGACAAAAGCTTCAATGGGACCAACTGGCGCCTCTTCTATTTAGACCTCTTGGTAAATAGCGATAGCTGAGCTTTGAGGGAACTGACACCTAAGTAAAATTGTATAAGGCTGGAATATTTCAGTGGTGGGAAAACCAGTGAATTATGTGATAAATAATACTTTTTTAACTTGAAACAGTTAGCTAGACCTTTCCCTCATTCTATCAAAACTGAAATACATATTTATTTTTAATTGTTATTACAAAAAATAATGGCTACTTTATTGGCACTTATTGCCCATAGCCATGTTACGGCTACCAACCACGCTATATTGACTATAATGAAACACCCCTTGTATCATATAAAAATTCTTTATGATTTGTTTAAATTGTGGTAATAACTATCTTCAGGACTTTAAATTCATTTGGGGTCCTGAAATAAGGATAGAAAAGAAAAAAATGCCATTAATTGAAGTGCTGTTTTTAAACATTCGGATAGAGACTCGCGCTCAGTGTATGGCATCCAACAGTCACCAGTCACGCCAAAAGTGTGTTTTATAATCGAAGCAAAGGCTAAAAATGGCTGAAATATGGAAACAATAACTAGTGTTAAACTCTATTACTACTAAATATTACTGCTAGTACTAAAACTACTTGGGTTGGCATTAATATCCCTTGATAGGAAGTCAACAGCCGTAAACTTGCAACTGCGCCACCTCGATTGCACAAGAGGCTGCTTTTGGCCAGCAGCTACAAAACTTTTATTTATCCGTAAAGCACCACAATAGAGTGCGTTGATCTAACATGAATCCAAAAAAATAGAAATTGTCTCATGATGCCTAGGTATTTATGCAACCATTGACATTCATTTACAAAACAAAACCGGGGTCATGGGTGTAACTGCGATTCTCGGACCTGTCCGCTTGCGTTACGTGATTGCTGAAATAGTCGTTATAAATCACTGGAAAGTGGCTCCCCCGGAAGAGCAGACCGCCGCCGCGCCGTGATGCATGATGGGAAAGGGACGCGCCTTCGAACCGTGGTCCATTTCCTCGTCTCCGCTGGAGACGGCGCGTGCCCAGTTTGTTAGGTCGCCATGGAAACCGCAGGGGGTTTGGGCAGATGAAGAATGGGGTGTTTTTTTCCGTCCAATTTCAGGACTGGAAGGAATTCGTTAATCTTCTTTTTTTAAACATTCCCATGTTGACGTTGGATTTTTACCCGCTTCTCATTTGTTTCCTCTCCATTTCCTGTAAACATCTGTTATCTGGAAGGACTATTGCCAAGGAGCTGTGGGAATATTTTGTGAGTCTCCCAGTAGTTACGTCATTTTATCCACCATTAAAATGAAGGGACATGCATGTTAGTTGTGCTGAAAAATGTTCTTATGAGCAGATTGCAAGCATGTGAATTATGGGAACGGAAGGATGACCTCGAGGAGCTCATTGCACGTAAAACCTCAAACCTGAGATTTTCTCCAAAGGGGAAAAGTGCCCCCCGATATTTTGAGAAATAAAAAATATACACTTTAAGTGCATCCAAAATTATGTGTTTTCCCAAAGTTTCAGACCTCAAAAATGGAAAATAACCCCAGAAAAAATTGAAACACGATTTTCAGTTTTTTAAAGCATATCTCCAGTTTTTATTTTTATAAAATCTTTATCTTGATTTTAAAATGTAAATACAATTACGTTCTAGCATTCTGATTTTATTCAAAAATTTTTAACCGAAAACTCAGCTTTTACATAAGTTTGAAAATTTCAAAATTAAATTAAAAAATTTAGGAAACAATGGACACGCCGAAAAAAATATATGTTGTTACTCCTACCCTAAGGTATAATCTAAATTTTTTTTCAGATTTTTAAAATTGGTGAAACAGGTTCAAAAACACAAATAACTGCTTTGCGCCATTTGCATATATGTATTCCAAGAGGATATTTGATTTGATTGTTGAGAGCAACGATTCTTGATCAATTTCTAATATTATTGATTAAGAATAAACATTAACATAAACAATGCCCACCACACTTAGATGACCAGACCAGGCTGCGTCAATGACCAGAAGTGTCACTAGAATATCTTTACTTTAAGGAAGATAATTTAGGTTTACTAGAGCAGAAATATATTGTTGCATGAAACATCTTGCTGGAAAACAATTCAGAGAATGGAATTTCGGGCTGACAGAGATTAAAAATGGTTGGCAATATGTAACGTCATGTGCCTGCCAAAAATTTATTTTTATTAAATGCAATATGCATAAGTCACTTGAAGCTTATTCATAGATCCAGCATGCTTTCTAGCTATCACAAAATTACAGCTGGTATACTATTAAGCTACTAGGATTCGTAATTGATACGATAGCTAGTATACTACCAGAGCTACTTGATTCGTCATCGATCTTTAATAAGACTACTATACATTGGCCAGTCACATATCGGTCAAAAGTTGATGCTTGAATTTTAGTTTTCTATTATAAATTAACAATGACGGTTGTTTTAGCCATGTAAAATTATAAAAAATGGATTAAATGATTGATACTCGGGCTGAGCCGTTATTGATGAAATATTTTACTTATTGGTGAGAGAGATGTTTTTGTGAATGGCGTTTAACTGTTTACTTATACGTATATGATTGAAACCGAGGTTACGTCGCATATTGGACGATATTCATAAAATACTCGCGCAGAGCCTTGGAAACTACGATGCCCCAAGTGAAGGCCTTTAATGAGAAGTTAAGGGCAGCTCATTCCCGCACCAAGTCTTGGCCCCGTCTCTGCCGGGCAGGGGTGCCCTCCGTCCGGGCCGCGAAATTGGGGCGAATATTAAAATTTAATGCGGATGGGAGGGTGGGTGGCCAGGGGGACGGGGGGGGAGGGCGGCGGAAATGGCTGTGGAGCCGTCAGCGGTGAATTCGGGGTGTTGCTCCTCCATCGCTCGCCGTGGAAGACCTTCCGGGCGGCGCAAAAAGCAATGAAAAATAATTTCCATTAAAAATATGAAACAAGAATGAAATATTCAAGCAGAGACGGGGCTGTATGGCAAAAAAATATCCACCGAGGTCCACCCAAAGCCTAGTTCTCTAAGAATTTTTATTTATTTGCGTGGCCTTACTTTTACCACGTAGTTCTAACCGAGTGTCATGTGTGGCTTCCATTAAGAATGCTAATTTCAAACAGAAAGGGGCCATACGGCAAAAGTTGTCCACTGAGGTCTAGGCGAAGTCTATTTTTCCATGTTTACGAAGCTTTATATTCGCACTAAGTCAGTTAGCTCTAATAGAAAGAACTGTTTTCACAAACAAATTTATGTTCTTTCATTGTTGGAATTTACGAAACCTGTAATATTCTCTGTGGATTTACTTTTATTGTGTACTTCTACCCAAGGGATATGTTATACAGGTATGAAAAGTCCAGTTCTTTGGAAGTGACTGAATACATCATATATTGCTCAGGAATATTTTCCATTAATGTCAGCCGAAACCTAGTCCGCGAATATCTGAGATGTTTCCTTATCCAACGACACTCTATTGCTCTAAAGAGAGAGCGTTTTCTAAAAAGGCGTTCGTTTTTGGAAGGTATGTAGAGATAATGTTTGTCATATACCTCCACGATTTACTTAGGAAAGAATTCTCACCCCTTCTATCATGTAAACAGTATGAGCGTTTATGGTGCAAAATGTTGGCCCCAAAACCAAAACGTTTTCATGAAGAGTCATGAGGAGCTTTCATAGTACTACTAATCTTTACTTCTCATTTAGTATAGCCGAAGTTAAAATCGAGAATTTAGTTGTAGTGGTCAAAACTCGTTGAAATCGATATCGAGGTTCGAGTTTCGATTCAAACTGAATTTTCCAACTTCGGTATTAAACATTTCGTTTGATCTCAGAAGCGTCTTCACTTGCCTATGATGACGTCATCCGTACCTATTTTGTGCGCGACTTTTCTCTGAAGCCGATAAAATTGAAAAGGCAACTCAATCAGGTGATATTTCTTAAAAACTCTAGTGAATCCGAATGGTTTAAAGTGTGATCCTGAAACTTTAATGTGCGTGTATTTGTAAAATTTTACTGGTAATAATTTAAGCATGTGTTCTAAGTAGATTTTTTTCTACAATTAAAATGTGTATTTTGAGTGTTTTTCGAATGGATTATAAACATGGTTTGAAGTACTGTAATAAAGAACTGCCGGTTTTTTCGATTAATCGATCTTTTGGTACAAGTTTAGATTTTTGTTGAAAAATCGATCTTTTCATTTCGATTTAAAATCGATTTCGACCGATATTTTTCCATCACTAGTCTCATGAGTCGAGTGTGCATGCGCAACCCGAAACAACTAACCCGTGAAAACCATGAGATCAACTGCCTGGGCATATCTGTTGACGCATATACTTTCGAAGCCCCATTCATGTTCGAAGCCCCATTCAGTAAACAGTTGAGCAACAAAGTGCGCTCTGATCCGATTCTCACCGCTCTGCACGCCGGAAGCGATTCGCTTTCATCAGGGCAGAGCGAAGCATCGCTTTTCGTGTTCGTAGTGTCCGCCGGAGTTTTGCCTTCCTTCCCCCTGCGAAACGTTGTAAGCGGCCGTGTAACCGGAAATCACACATTAATCAGCACTGCAGCAGCAAGATGTCCGGGGCAGCAGCGTCTTGTCTCTCGGACGGAAGACCCTCATATCCTATGGCGAGGTGGACGTGAGAACCGCCGACGGGTGAGACGTCTGAGACTGACGGCGTCTGGGAAGATCACGGGAGAAAAGGGGTTTGAAATTGGAAGTGAGAGTGCATTGCGGAACGACCTTAGGGAGCAAGGACAAAAAATTTGAAGAGGTTCAATGCCAGGAGATACAGACGATAGGCGAGTGTCACCTTGGCAATCAAAACCAAACGAAAGTCAAAACCAGTAAAATTTCAATGTCTTCATTCCCGAGAGCGAAGTGTAGAGACGAAATGGACTTAAACCCGGGGTCGACTTAAATCAGGGTCGACACGAATTCAGAGCCTAAACTACTTCGGGTCGAAACTAAACTAAAACTCTGAAACAAAACGGAACGCAAATAATGCTACGGGCTGAAGGGACCACGTGCTACACCCTTGAACAGTTTAATTTCGACTCACACACCTAATACGAAGTATGGTTGAATGAACTAGAGGTTCGACCTACTGCCTTTAGTTGCAAAGGGTATTCATATTTTGACCAGAAACAGGATAACGGTGAACGCAAACTAACCATTCGATTTTTAAGCTCGATGTTTTAACCTCTCTACACGTATTGCAAGCGCAATTGGTAGAAAATTTTCTCTTTTTTCTCCTCCACTCAACTTCTGGGATCAAAACTCACCTATGAGCAGCCGAGTTTCGATTAATTTAGTTTCGTTCCTGGGAGTAAAGTTTCGTCCCGGTTCGAAACTTAACTTCTTAGTGATTTTAATTTCGTGCGAGACCGAAACTTAACTTAGGCCTCGTATTTTCTTTTCCCTCCGGGGAGAAACGAAACATTTTCGTTTCGTTTCAATTGCCATCCCTGCTTTGGTGAAACGGTTGCGATCCCGCCCCGTGGATCCGGGTTGACATCCCGGCGTAGGCGGAGATTTATCAGGAGTTACCAAATAATAATTAATATATTTATTTCACTGCCCAAAATTTACATCTAGATACATAGAGATAACCAGCGAAATCAGGCACCCAAGAAGATACAATTATGTAGGTGTTGCCATTCAATGAAATTAAGGCAATGCTCGGGAGCACACTTTAAAAATTATTTTTCAACAAAAGTAGGGTATCTATGACTCATCATGGTAAAATGTGTCCATACATAATGAGTAAAATGAATAAAAATTATGAATAAAATAAAGAATGATGAAATTCTTCTTCGAGTGCGATGGACACTTCACGCATAGAACTAACTACGCAAAATCATAACAGGATTGCAGGATGAAAGATCTGAGAATAACAAATAATAATGGAGGGAGATAGTTACATATCCTGTATCCTTGGTGTTCCTGGCATTAAATAATAAGATATGAGAAACATCCCAAAATCATTTGAGCAACAGAGAGAAAAATCCATGAAAGTCTCGAAAATACATTAAAGACTATCTTACCAACTGATTTCGATGAAAATAAAGAGTAATAAGACTAGCGGATGAAATGAAGATGAATGAATGCATAATAACAAATGGGCTCAGTAATTAAAGCCCTGAATTCCAAAATCAGACCTCGAAAAATAAGAATATCCCTGGCAGGGAAGGAATAAAGTGTGGGACGATTAAAAGAACATATTTTGGAATAAAAAAAACTGGTGTTGAAAATTCGAAATAAAACTAGCCAAATAAAACACTTCCCGAAATGATGGAAATATGGTATTTCAAATAAATCTTAAGCAATAGAAATACCTCCATTGCACAAAATTTTACCGATAGTATACATAAAGCAGTATTCCCTTAAGAATTTTCGTTAATAGCAAGGGGAGATAAGTTAAGGGGAGTCGCGACACCAGGTTTCCATCCGACCTTCATGGCGTACATGACCTAATATGTCAGTCGTTAGCTTCTAATATTTATACCGACTAACAGTACGAGGCTCGAATGTCATTGAGTTTGCAGTAATGTGAGTGTTTAATCTGTGTGTCTCTTTTCAACTAAAGTACGGTTATTTTTCCATTTATACGATTAAATACAATTGCATTTGTCATTAGATCCTTAAAAGATCTCAGAATTTAAATTTTGCCTGTCGTGGTTTAAATTATAAGCTGAATAACGTAATTTGATAGGATCTTATGATGTGACAATGCCTAAATATGTAACCTTAAAGCTAAAATTCAGCGACCAACGAGTAAGGGCAGAGAAGGACTGACTTCTCAACGCCCTTTGAAGCTCCTGGCAGAGCCTTCTACGAAACCATCAGACAGTATGACTCCGAAGATTTGGCTTGACGGATCGTCAAGATTTTCATCTGCTGGACTGACTTCTCAATTTCGGTTCTCGTACTTTCCCGGCACCATTATTCAAAAATTTCAAGGACATGGCGTTAAAATGACACTTTTTTTGAGGTAGTAAAATTTCTAGATCCTCTTCAACAGCACCTCAGGACATAATCTGTAACCGAATCTGAGTGCAACATAAAGCGGTCATTATTGGAAACCGTAATTCTATCCGAGGATGCCTGCCGCATTTTCGGCAAAACCATAGTCTTCAATATGATTGGACGCGGGACCACACTCACGTAACTTCCGGGTGATTCGAGCCCATATCGATTGGAAATGCATAACATCGCACGTGCCCAGATTCCAATACGATCGGCCGGACTGCGGTCATTGTCGACCTCAATAATGCGTGACAAACCATCGAATCGGAGATCGCACTTTATTGCCTCGGCTACGGGATGGGCTCTTCATTCCTAAGCATTCCGTCTCGCCGGCGCCCTCAAGCAGGGAATTTGGGCAATCACCGAGCGCGTGCCTTGGAGAACATGGCGCTGAAGCGTGGGATGGAAATTATTTTTACCACGTATTGAATCCTTGCAGAAGCTGCTGGTACATACAAGTTCACTCTCAGTAACTCAGTTTTACCACTTTAAGCTTAGTGTGGATTTATAAATGTTGTAACAATTCTTCGTATGTAAAACAATGGGATTCAAATAATAGTGGACAAAAATTCTTGTTCACGACACGAAAATAAATAAAAGGGTCATGTAATTGAGATAGTGACGTTCGGTCCAACGCGTTGTTGCATCTGATGTTTCGTCAAGGGTACTTATGGTGATTGCATATTGTGTTAACTTTATTTGTAATGTAATGGTAAAATGAGTTGGGAATGGAAGTCTAGACCACCAGGTTGACCCGAAAATAATCCTGTTATTATCGACTATTCCGAGGTAATAAAAATAAATCTAATGGAGAAAAGAGAACAATATGAAAAAACATTCTTTTGGGCTGTTCATTTCAATCGATCAGAAATATGTTCTATTGGAATTGATAAGAGTTGAAGTCTTCCAGATCTGGCGCTGTCGGTGGGAATAGAAGATTTAATCGGCCGATTGGGTGAGAAACTTGGAAGTGTTTTAACAAGTAGGAGAAAAATAGAACTTAGCGGCTTCATACACAAGAGGAGGAACATGTGGATTCGTCATGTCATATAGACATAATGGAGAGAGAAATTGATGGATAAGTCCTTCGAGGAAGAACAAGAAATTCGCTCTTGGGCAGACAAAGGGAACATTCGTAAGTAATAAGAACGTTAGAGATTTGAAAAACAATCTTGAGAAAGGGAGATATTGATGGAAAGGTTCCCCAAGGAAGACCAAGAGATATGATTTTAGTTCTACTATAGAAGGAAATAAGTCTTGGTGAGAAATATGTCTAGTGCTGTATTTGTTAGTCTCTGAGAAATGTGCATTTTTCTTGCCATATGGCTTGTTTAAATGTGTAGTATTATGTTTATTTTTCATCTTATATAAAGTCAAAACTTGATCAATATGTCACTGCATCTCAAATGCAGAAATTGATATAATGCTAAGAAAAGTTTCCAGGCTAGAGATGCGGTTAAACGTGAAAGAGGAAAACAAGGAAGTGAAGGAACTAGTTTGGGAATAGGAGAAATGCGGGGCCGCAGCGTATTAATAAATAGTTTGCGAAATGCAGTTAGGAAAGACAAGGTTGGCCACAATATTGCTCGTGGCGAAAAAATTCACGACGAAGATGCTGAGTTTCTAGCAGCCAGACGATTAGTGTGTGCCATTCATTTACATACGGATTGCTCTTCTAAATTTCATGAATTACACAAAATTCACTCAATATTTTGGGTAAGCAATATACTTGGGCTATAATAAAAAAGAATTCTTTGCAAAAATAAAAGAGCTCCGAAAAAAAGACACAACGGCCCATTTGATCCGGGGAGCTTCCAATGTTGCGTATTCGCAACGTTTCACCAACGGCAAACTAAAATCAATACAAATATAAACTCGATAATTTACCTTATTTGAGTCTTCTTAATGCTAATTTATCAAAATCTTTGGAATTTTTGAGTTATTAACATGCTTGGGATTTGATGGGTTAAGACTGCTTGAGATATGTATACTATGAATGGAAGGGACTATTGGCATTATTCGACTCCTGTATCCGGTGCAGCGGGAATAATATTCTTGGTAGAGAGGAAAAGGCGATTGGACGTGCATAGTGGTTGCGGTTTCCCGTAGGATGAAGAGAGAGAAAGAGAAAAAGATGAAAGGTGCCTTTGTGGGTGTGATGAGGAACTTCACCCTGGCAGCCTCCGTGTTGCCCGGCAACGCTCTCATCGGCCGCTCCCACGTGGAGCGCTCATGAGTTAAGGCATAAAATGAGGGTGAGGGTTGGGGTCAATTTGACGCTCGACTTGCCACCCCAGCCCTTTTTCCTCCCTCGCACGTAACAACCCCCTTAAGCACATATCCGCTGCCCAAGGCAGGTCGATCCCGATTTCCACCTGCAGGAAGCGACTTCCTTTATTCTACTAAGGAGACATCAGGCCAGGGCATGTTCCTAGCAAAATCGATGACAAAAACGCACCTCATGACATGGTATGAAGTTAAAGTTAAAATGTTGCGTACGAATGGAGAGTATTTTCGTCATTTAGGCGCATTAACTTAAACTATTTGAAAACATACAATAGGTATAGTACATTTTCGGTTGTTGTCCGTTACTTATTATGAATGGACGGATCGTTTTGTTTGATGTGAAAGTTATATTTTAAAAATTAGCTTTTAAACCGTGATTAAGCCAGAGGTAGTTCGCTCAAATTGGCATATTTTCAATCTAAACACTTCAACCCAAGTACATACGTCGTTCCTCTATATTTGAATTCCTCGGTACTAAATTTATTTAGATAAATCCTAATTTATGCCATATATTAGAGATCCTTGTATCTAAGCGGGTTGCTCGCTTGGCTTTTGCTCGAAGGAGAATGAGTTCATACCTCCGGGAAAGTCTTAGGACACCCTTGGAAATGAATCTGCAAATCAGCGTAGAGTATGAGGTGCCCCCCACATGCACTGAATTAGTGTCAATGTCACGCCTGTGGCTTAGTCCAGGGTGACCCCTATCCTTACGTATCACAGCCAACCTTAGGGTTAAATAAATGGATGAGTGAGTATTAAATCATAACAACTTTACAGTCAAAATAATACGTTCATTTTAGTTCTAATGCAGTTGTTTTTCCACCCAAAGGCTGGAAGACTCATGTTACTCTTTGGAAATGCTAATCTCTTTAAGTATCATTTCCGAAATCAATGCGTTATAAATCCGAGTATTTTTAAAAATTTTGTGGGAGCTGAATGATAAATTTTCGTGGAAATGATGTAAATTATGTTTTACGCACCATATTCCCTAAAAGGACACATTAGTGGCACTCAACTGGTCCTACTATATCTTTTTCTTGGCGTATGACCAGGTCAAAGTATGCAATACTATGCTGAATTTTCAGGTTACATAAGTTAGAAAAATTTCACTGGATCTCATATGCTAAACTTAACTTTTGATGAAATACTGAGATAAAAATTCCAATCTACAGATGCGGTTAAATGTGCATAAAGGTCTGCTTTAAATGTTTTTGGAAATTTTAAAATTGCAGCTTAAGGAAATGAGCCATGAACAATGGAGAGTCGAGCAGTAGTGATGCGTCCTCTTAATATTGGCCTTTTAATTCACCCTCTGACTTTGGGAACCTTACTTGCCTTAGTATACCCCTCACTCCCTTTTCTTTTCGTCTCGCCTTTACCTATTATCCCACTCTACCTTATCCCATTGTGAGAAGTTAGTGGGGTTGAAGACAAGGGTGGCGCTGTCGTTAGGGGTTGAGGAACATCCTGTTGTAAAGTAGGCTATTCTCCCATCCAGTACACTTACGAGACGGAAAAAACTGAGGTCATTACGCGCTCGAGAGACGATCAAATTCATTGAACAGGAACGTGACATTTAGATGACATTTTCCATAAAATAATGGACGGAAAGTTAAGGTAATGTAAGCAACTAATATGCAGGGTAGGAGAAAAATCTTGTTTGAAGTAATTTGTATGCATATTTTCCCTTTGCGTTGGGTTCCGTACGGAATGTCCGAAATTTTCATACTAATACATGGAGCATTGACGCATGGATTTTCAATTTTCTTTTCCAATGATCAAAAAACACCGTTTATCACCACATCAGAGCAAAACATTACATGCAGAAGCATATAGATCTGACTTAAAAAAATAAAATTTGGGTTAGTTCCCGCATTGAAAGGCATGAGGTGTCATTGTATTCACCAATTGAATGGTTAATTCCTAAAATTATATCAATGAACTTGTCTAAAATCACATATTTTATGAAGCTGCAATTAAGTTTGACGATTTTATCAGAAAAATAGGTCCAAAAATAAAGTAATATCATTAGCGCAGCAATCTCAAGTACTCATAGTGACGTGACATACCCATTTTCCTCGTCCTCTTCCCAATTCTGCATGCACAACTAGAGTTCCCATTGTCCTGCATAGCGCGACGTGCTCCGGCCTAATTTCCACCGTTTGCGAAAGTCGTGAACGTAAGGTTTTCGCCGAGAGGAAGATTTCATATGCGAAGCTGCAGCGTTGAAATTCCAATAACGTCTCTTCCACAATGAGGCAATGTGCAAGCACCGCGTGTGTGTCTCGGCCACTCAATTACGAGTCTCGCGATGCAGAAGAGACGCGAACCCTTGGAAAACTCAGTTTCCCTCGGCCTGCACGTTTTAATTACTCCCCCATAATGGACCACACGTGCTCGCGGTCCGATAAGAGCCCCTGAGACTTGAGGACACGTAGCAATGACAAAAGGAGAATACCCACGTCGCGAATTGGTCCGGCTTCGCAAGAATCGCTTTGTTCTCCGCCAGCGAGCGTCCGAGTGATTATTATCGTCAAAGGTCAGTTTTAATTCGCTGATTGCAGCAAATTGCAGCTTCTTTCCCTCTTGTTGGACTCTACTCAGTGTGCTGCGGTCACTAATTGTCTTCCATATCAGGCCAAAAATCGGCGGCAACGAGCCAAAAATGAATTGAATTTATCCTCGAACCGGAAGACGATGTGCTGTCCTTGGCGTAGTTTTTCTTGTTGATCTCACTAAATTGCCATTAACTCTTAAACGTAGAGCGCTCAGAGAAAGTGAGACTCCTTACCAGTGGGTTCGATAACCTTGAGATGTAAGTGAAAGGGAATTGCTATTTCAACATTAAATTCCAAGTATCAGAGTCAATTCTTAAAGGCATCTGTAAATGGAAGGCAAAAATGCTCAAACAGCTGTGCACTATAAAAGTAGATGTTACCAAATGCGAACAATGAGGATATATGAATTAAAATTGACATTTTAAAATGAATTTTTAATGCCTATATCCAAGACATGATTCAAACTCTATCAACAGCGCAAGACTTTAGAGAATGAAATAAGGCTTTATTCACGTTCACAATTCTCTCATAAGTAATTTCACTCAACTTCTTATGGCACAGTGAAGGGAGAATTTAATAGGAATGCTGGATTAAAACTCGAAGACGACAAGATAAATCCTTGTTATTTGATATTTTCGACTTTAGATGTCTCTAGATTGGAGCTGGATAACTTAAATCACTTACCGGCGTTTTGTGAGCATATATTTTTCAACTGTTGTCGTGGAAAGGCCTTTACACCATGGCATATGCTATAGCTACAGCACAGATATCCTCACTTTACGGATAAGATCATATCGAAAAACAATCAGGAGGAATGGTTCCATGAAGTATTTTCTATTTTCCCAAGCAAATATTTTATTATTTAGCACAAATACACGTAAAATCATCAGCTTAATTTAAAATAATACTGGTTGAATTTTATAAATCTTAGTGGTAATGGAATATTTAGTCAAACATACTGTTTTTTGGTATTTATGAAAATTTAATTTGAATAACTCATTTTCGGTACCTAACGGCATTAACTATAAACGCGATGGTAATTTTTAATTTTGCTACATGAAAACAGTACTGATATGTTGATCAATCTTGACATAAGGAATCTTTATCTAGTACGATTGGATGCAGGGTGATACGATGAGTTAATAGCACAATCACTGTGGGGTTATGATGAAATTAGGAGTTCGAGTGTGTGATTCAAAATTGGACGCTAAAATGTAAGAGAAATTTATGCGAATTACGCCAATTAAGGGTCCCCTCTCGTATAAAAAAATAAAGTCATCGAAATTGTGAATAATCGTGATGAGAGAGGTCTTCGGCACGTTTCTGCTTACTTCCCCGAAAAATTGTGAATCACAAAAAAAATTATGGGGCCGAGCAAAGCGAATATTATGGCCTAATTAAGGGTGAGCGTGAAATATGCATGACTAATGGATGCTTTAAAAAAATCTTTTCCGGACATAATTGGTGGTCGTCAACGAATTTTCATGCATTGTAAGTAGAACGGCGAAAATTACCCGATTCCATGCTATTCCGTGCCCAAATCCTATGGGGATTGTGGTTAGTGTGGTTGGGAGAAATAAGGTGCGAGAAGATGACACAATTAAGCAGTTCCCACGCGCGATAAACGAATTGCATCAACTCCCAAACCTTGGAAGATTGAGATGCTTATCACCAGATAGCGCTTCGGGCGCACGCACCATTGTGAATATTTCCTTTCGGAGCGGAAGCCGTTTCGCGTGCGCGCTGAAGAGTCGTCCCTTCTCTGCCTGGGTGTTGCGTGAGGATTAACGCGGCCTCTGCTCAGATGCCCTTAACGGAATCTCTCTCCACTGGAGAGGAAATTAATTTTAAAAATTGCAATGGTAATCTAACTGAATCGCTGTTGCCAATCAAAGGTTTTAGATATTTTAGGGTTCATGTTACGAAATTATTTCATTGCGTGGAAAATTTTGGCTGCCGGAAAGAATTTTTTTCGTAAAAACACGGAATCCGATAATAAAAGTTACCTAACGATTTAGTTTCTAATATCAGGTAAAGAATTACTAAGCATATAATAGCAAGAAATCGTTTTGGATTTACCAAGTTTATTTGAAGTAATCCATTGCATTTCTGCAGAATAATATTATTTATAATGAAACCATGCCTGCGCTAGACAGAAAATATTTATGAAGCTATAATTGTTAAAAGCATTTTATGTAAAAAAGAAAATTCCCTCCAGTACCTTATAAATTTTTGTTGCCATCTAAAAGGTCAATAAACTTAATTTTACTTACTACTTATCTTCTGAATTTAAATACACATTTAAAAGAAGAACTAAGGGTATATTTTCCTCCCTTTATTCAGGCAGTGCATCTTGTGAACTTTGAGAATATGAAATTAACGTTAGTTCTATATTTCCTATTTCAATAAAAACAGGCATTGTGCATTTCTTTCAGAACGAAGTGTTTTTAGGACTCATACTTGCAGGAAACTTTGATACTCAGTTCTCCATATAGCTTGCTTTCAGAACGCTAATTCGTTGTTATTTTGAACTGGATACCCCATATTTCCTCAACTTAAAACATAGGCAAATAGGACTTCACTGAGCACGTGTAAAGCCTAAGAAATATATCTAAAGATTAAAATTGAATTTGCGACAATGCTCACGCATATCTTGAGGTATCTTTCGCTTGTCCTTGACCTCGAAAGAAATACGGATAGGGTGCTGCCGAATTTCTCGAGGCACAATGAGGGAAAGAGACGCGATAATATCTGCGTAGTGATTCGTGGAAGGGGACCGGAAGCCGTGGACGTGAGATGCCGATCGCCAACCAACGGTGTCTGTCTTTCTCGCCTCGTCCACCCACGCACCAATATTTCCCCCCCCAAGCCTGAAGCTGATAGAGCCCTGTGCTTTGTCGAGTCGCCGGTGTCCGAGACGATTATCGGATGGATTCATCAGCAACGGGCTCGAAGCCAGAAATCGGCTTTCGAGTAAACCTGTGTGCCGACTGTACAATTGTACAGTGAGAAGCAAAGAGGTGTGAGTGACGAAAATTGAAATTTAGAGTTAACTCTATAACATGATGGGGGAAAAGCCTACTCTTTTTGTGGCAAAGAGATGTTAGTGGTATCTAGTAATAAAATAAGTTCCTTTATCCGGTTAAATATCTTCTGTCCGTTGCAAAATTCTGTCATCCGAGTTTTAAAACCCATGTATCAAAGGCCGATCCTTTGACTGAAAATTGTATACAATTTAAAAAATATTATATTTTGGCATTATCAAGTGGCGTGGCAAACTATTTTGATGATAACTACAATTTAATTTTGCGTTCAGAAACAGAATTTCGGAGTATTTTTTCTCTGGTGGTACTGGTTACAAACCTTTTTCCCCTCTTTTCCAAAAACATTTTTCTGCATATATTCTACCGTTCCCTATCATCTGTTACTGGAGAATAAAGTATTTAGTTCAGCACTCGGGATTTTATGGTCTCAGAATTAATCTGATAATACAGCATACTTAATGATTTATTTTTCTCCAGGTTTGCTAGAGCTCTATCGGCGAGAAAAGGAATTCCCACGATTAAATTACCGTCCCTACCATCAATTCTCGGCCATACTTCTATTCACTGGGAATCATGTGATTCCGCTGAGCACATTCCGCATATTTGGCATCTCCATTGAGTGTTTGTGTCCCTGTTAGTTTGGGGAATTGAGGTCCGCAGTGCTTCGGATTGAATAGAATGCCTATCTTACCAAACCAACGGCGAATCACAAAGGAGGCTCCCATCCCTTTCTTCGGCTCCTTGGAGCGCTTAGGGACCATGAGAGAATTATTCATAGATTCATCACCTCGCTGTAAATGTATTCATAATAATATAAATAGGTGATGAAATCAAATTTCTACGCAATGATGTGTATTTGCGAACCTAAAACAATCAGCAGCAACAAAAATGAAATCGAACTTTCTGCATGAAATTTTGGAAAAAATCCTTCATCCACCGATGAATTTGAAGAAAGCACCGTACAATTTGTATTTAAAGTCGCTTGTTGAATTTTTCTCTTGTTGAATATGTTCGTGAATAAATTATTCCGCTACATTAGGTGAAATAAACTGCATACGTGAAATAGTTTAATGAATTATTTCACTTTCTGAGACACGATTTAATGTTTAAATATGTGATTACATTCAGGACCTAATTTATAAACTATAAGGAGGTATAACAGTATATGGAATATAAAATAAAGAGTAACGACTTTGAGCAATTAATCTGTAAATCATATTATTGTGAGGAAATCATCGATATTCATTTCAATCAAGTACATGAACATTCGCGCGCAATACGCATGTGATAAGTTTTTTTTGGATGGAAAAATCTTCTCATTCATAGCTTTTTTTTTGCTTGATTTACTACCTCGTGAATCTGTTGGAATAATAAAAGGAAGGAAAACCGCGTATACCCGGGAGCATATTCCTATTCTTTTGTCACACAGAGTCAGCTGAAGTGAAAATTTTCAGCTGGCGGCGAAAGGCTCATAAAGTAGCTTGAAACTTACATGTACAATGCCATTCATTAACCATTCATTAGCAATTAACATATTTAGGAAAAAAGTGAGATCATAAAATTTTCCTTCAATAGTGTCTCATGAGGCAGACCCTAGTGAAAAACTCCCTCGATTTCTGCTGCGTGTTTTTACCCAAGCAGCAGCTTACAGTGAGCAATGGTTAAAGAATAATACCGAGGGAGGAGTTTAAATATTCACAGTACTTTCACACATTCCTACCAAAACATGACAAATCGGATTCAGCCATCTCATATATGTTTCTCTAGATATCCTCCAATTAATGATCAAATATCAATAAAGGATTTTATTAAATGCTAGATCAAACTCATGGTGGATAGTAATGGAATGACTTTTAATGATAATGAATGTTAATGAAATATTCTTTTTTGAAAGAGGGTAGGGGAATTAGAAAAATAATTTAAGAGTTAAATGAAAAACAAACGGCTCTAAGCGCCGGAAGGAGAACGGAATTAGACGAAAGGAAGCAATTAAAGAGGGGAATAAACATGGCTCATATCCGCGTTCTCGATTTGAGAGCATGACTTGGGAAATGTAAGCAGGTGGGAGTAGTGGGAGAGCTTCCCGAAACGCGAATTTCCGGCGGTTACCTCTGTTGAGAAAGGAGAGATGGCAGCACATGCGTTTGAATTAAACCCCCTCCCACACCCTCGTCTAAAGGCAGAGATAGCATTGCTTGAGGAAACGGGATGAGAAATTCAGGCAAAGAAACGTAGAGTATATATACAAGGGGCGGTTATGTGCGATATCACTTTTCGGGGGAAATTTAATCTCTCGGATGTCCCGCGTGAAGAGGGGAGGATTTTGAATCCTCCGTGTCTCCCTTGCGCTAAAGGCCTTCCACAAATCTAAAGGGATTCTACTCTCCTTCTGGAGTCGAATCCGCGTGGGTATTCGCCAACGGATTGAGGTCCATCCGAGTGGCATTAATGCGGCCAGCCTCAAAAGACGAATACCAAAAGCATTACTCGACTTGACCCTAGTTCAAAACAAATGTAGGGCACGTTTTGGCGAAGTTCCTATTTTTAAAGGAATTTCGATTGATTTAACTTCACTTTTGATGCTCCAGAATTTTTGACTTCCATCCCTCCTGCTAAGGTCATACTTTCATAATATTCAGCAGCTTGTGTAGGAATAGGGTAAAAATAAATTACAAAAAGTATTCGGTGTTTTGTAAATAAATTAATTAAAAGCAGAGGATTAATTTTCTAAATAAACTGCGTCTCACTGAAAAGGATAATCAATTGCAAGACAGCTAAGATATTTCTGAGGAAAAAAAACTATATTTTCTTTTTTTTACTCAACTGACGGATTTTAGGGTAGAATGTATCCCAAATTGACTTTAAGTTACATAATCAAGTACAATAGTCAATTTGGCGAAATCAAAGGTTTGGGAAATAATTTATCAAGCAATATAACCCCTCAGGATGTATTTTATTAAATACCCACAGGATGACACGTGAGTGTTGTCGGGCCGATCGGGTTGAATTCATTAAAAATATTTCGAACTATGAGTTATTTATATTGATGTCCCATATTTAATTTGTAATTCGCTCATTGAAAAAATTACTTTAGGCAATAACTTAAGGGGTAATGGAAGCAAGCAAGAATCGAAATCAGCGTCTCGAATGCGACCATCGATGGTCGCATTCGAGACGCTGATTTCGATTAACTACTAAACTGATAAATGTACTTAAGGCGTTTTTCATCTGTAGTGCTGATAGCGAATACCAAATAGCTATTGGGTTTCCTGTGCAGTAGTAAGAAAGCGAGGAGTAGTATCCTGGCACTATGCAACTTAGTTTACATAATTTAAGGAGATTTCATTAGTTTGTTTCGGAAGGTAGTCTACCGGATTTCTTCAAATGAAATACCATGCGGCATCATTATAAAAGAATGAAAAATTTTATCCAATACACAATGAGAACATAATCATGACAGAATACCTCATTTAATCCCATGCACAATGAGAAAAAACACCTAAAATAAATGTTAAAAAGTCAATTTTTCAACAGAGTCCATACCATTCGTTTGCAGAAATTGAATGAATATTCATTCGCTTGCGAAAAGCTTCCTCATTCAGAGAGCATCCAATAATTAGTTACGTGCTGGTGCGGCGTTTAGGGGCAGAATCTCACCCAATCCCATATGTGTCAGTGGAGAGATCTAGGCCAATAACGTCATCTATTTCCGCAAAAATGCTAGAAAATTGCGATAAAAGTATGTAAAATTATCTAAAGTATGTCCTGAAGCTAAAATATTGCTATATTATACACCATAATACGTATCGCTGTTATGTGAACAAAAACACAGAGCTAGAGTACCTCGATTGCTTAGACGCCGCCAGGCAGACAAGCTCGCGACTCAACGATGACTTGCTGTGGCGCAATAGCCAGGAAAAGAAAATATTTAAGAGAATCATTTGTATTAATTAAGTAAAACGTTATAAAACACAAATAAACGCATTTACACTTAAAATTCGCATGTTGAAGAATCTGAATAATATTATGGGGGAGGGCAGGGAAAACGGTTGAGCCACATCTTATGAAATCGCACCAATGTGGTATAGGTTTAAAAAATCGCCAAAATCGCCTCAAGTTATAAATGAACGCCCTCATTTTCTGCAACGCCATTTCCGTCATCGTTTCTATGGGTCAGGAAAGTCTGTCAACGTCAAAGAGACGAGGGAAATGAAGTATTATGTGAACGTATTTTCGTTACATGCTCCTTTCATAAAAATTAAGGCTTCAATTTGCCCAGTAGTCTGTAGATTCAAATTAGTTACTTTTTTCGAAACATGAATGATAAAAAAATCATAATTTAATATCCCAAACCGTGAGGATAATTGCGAAGTGACTTTGTTTACCTTACAAAGCGAGGCGAAAAATAGGTATTTAATAAATTTATAATAGCTTTAAAAAATCATTGAATTCTCCCCACCCGTGAGAATAAATTCGAAGTGGCTATGCTTACTTAAAAAAGCGAAGTAAAAATTAGGTGGATAGGCCTTGAACATAGAGACACTCTTGATGTCTTCCATCGCAGCGCACGTCCAAGCGACTCGCTATGATCTCACGAGTCAGGATAGGGACAAGCGTGTGAGGAGATGCTCGCTACGTGAAGGACCCTCAGAAAAAACTTTTTCGTCACGTTGCTCACACTTCTTCCTCTTCACTCCCATTCTTTGACGACGGAAAAAGAAAAAAAGGAGCATCGCAATCCGAATCGAATTTTTCGAAACGAAGCAGGAAGTCTTTATATCGCCCTATTTTTCGCCTTCCCCACGCGAGCGGTCGGCAGCCATTTTTACCTATCACACCGGCGACAACAAAAGAGCGCCATCCTTTGCAGTGCAAGGTCCCACGCAGCGCGGAAACGACTACAGAAAAAAAGGCGACATACGAAAGGCGCGCGCTCCGCGTGGGACGCATTGTCTGGTCTTTCGGAGATTCCGACAATAATAAGAGATGGCGGAAAGTAGGCTGTCGTCTCCTACGCCGTTGCTTCATATCTTTTTTTCCTTAAAACGCTGAGACGGATAACGGAAAGAATGAGGGTTGCAGAATATCCACGTTCAGAGTGTCCACGAATATTACAAGACAGGATCCTCAAGTCGGACTAAATGTGTTGTCACCCACCGTGAATTTAAATGGGTTTACAAAAGTCGCCACTCGCGTCGCTGACGGACAAAGTGCTCCGAGTTTCATGGGGAAGTATTTCATCAGGGCTGTTAACCAAAATTTATATGCATGATGATGTGATCTATCAAATTCATAAATTTTCAATGCTATTCCTCGCAATTGCAAAAATTCTACTGCAAAATATCGGGAAAAAGTGGATCGTGTTGCACTCATTTTGAGAACCGATTAAAATGCGACCGAAGTGACCGAAGCAACACAAATCAGACTGCTACGGGATGGAATTGGACCTCCTTAATCCGATTTTTACGAGGAAATGAGGTATAAGCAGGGCGAATCCAGGATTACTTTCTAGGGGTTGGGGGGTTGAAGCAAGCCTTGTACAGGATTTTGTTCTGGGGATGGGGGCACAAGCATACCTTGTAATACAAAACGAACGCAATGATAATGGACTTGTATTAAAAATCTGCCATATTTTTTAAGGGTCTGGAGGAGGGGGGGGACACGTGCCCCAATGCCCCCCTAGATCTGCCTATGGGTATGAGTTGTTGTGTTAACCGAAATTTATATACATGATGATTTTATCTATCAAATTCATTACTTTTCAATGCCATTCCTCGCAATCGCAAACATTATAGTGCAAATATGGGAAAAAAGCTGTTTGCTTTCATCACCGCGTAGCGGACATATTTGATACCATATTATTAAACCGGTTAAAATTCGACAGAGGTGGCAAAAGAAATCATCCTCTGGGATGGAATTGGGCCTCCTTTATGCAGTTCCCTTGGTTACAGAAATGCCGCCATATCTTGGCGATGTAAGGAACCTTAGGAAATGTTCCGCCTTTGCGTAATGCGGCGACCTTCCTCTGTTTTATCGCACATCCGTAAGGCGCGGGCTGAGATCGAGGTCATCGCGCCTCGTTGTTGCGGCGTCTCTTAGTCGTTGGCTTGAAAATATGAAGGAAGAAGTATTCGCGCGTGACATGAGAAGATCTTGAGACATGGAAGTGAGCACTCATCCATCTCTACCGAAGATTTGGCTCATGGCTTGTCGGAAGGAAGAGTTGATTATCACAAGAATGCCCTTTCCTGGAATGAATTCTGGGCATGTACCTCCATAAGAGAAGAAAGCATGGCAATACAAAAGAGATAAAATAAAATCCAGAGTAAATATGAAGTTACTAATATTCAATGGCATTCTACCGGTTGAGATAAATTCACATGATTCGTTTTACGAACAACCTTTTATTTTGCAGACTTTCATAGTTTTTGGTAAGTCGTACTTTCACAGTTTTTTATCTTTGTTAGATTCGTATGATGGACCATAGAAGATTATCTGATCGTCCGCACGAGAAAACACTCTGAAATAAATGATAAAAAAATATGAAATGTTTTTATAATGCCTCCGTCGTAAAATTTATTGGTAGTTAAGAAGTGGCAACCCTATGATAACAGCTAATTAAAGCTGACCTCCTTGAATGCAGGGTTTTCTAGTAAATTATACGTTTCTGTAGCATATTTTAATTGTGACTATATAAAGTTATTTTTGTTTCAAATGATACATTTTTGAACAAAAACATGTTCTCTGTGAGGTCTTAACGAAAACATACATTTCTCACAGCAATATTACGTTCTCTAGCTCATGCAAAATGGAGAGCGTACTTCCTTACAATATTTAAACTGCTTGGATTTTATTGAAAATATCTTGAAACTCAAGTGGAAGTTATAAATATGTCCACACCAAATCCCCATGACGTATATCAAAATTATTTTGAAGGGTTTTCTAGATCTGCTGATACTTTTTGCTCCCTTGCAGAGTGGAGGTAAACTGTATGGCATAGATGGCGTCTGTGAGGCGCCACGCCTTTGTCGTGTACTTCCAGCAAAACATCACTTCTCAAAAGCGTTTGCTGGCGAGGACTCGCTCGCTGAGACGCTGCTTCCTCTCTTAGCGCTAGAAATTCTGTCTCTACCGTAACTCACACAAAAGATCTTGATTTGAAGGAGCAAAGGAGGCGAGTGTATTCTTAGGGCAAAAAATAAACGAAATCCTCGCAGCGAAATATTTGTAATGGCATAAGTAATTTCAAATAAAAAAGTTTAAGAAAATTTATCGACATACTTACTGGAAAACCCTTGAAAATATTATGATGAAAATTCAATTTTTGAAATCACTATACTTATCTTAATACCTCTTTTTGTCAGCGAGTGGAGTCAGCAACAAACTATATTGGAATTAGCGATTGACAAGAATTAATTTTGGCATATCACGCAAAATTCGGAGGTTACCTATATTCCATGAATAGAAATATAAAAATATCATGAGCCAATTTTAGCTGAAGAGTGGGCGTTTGGAACCGATCGTACGCCATTTGAACCCAAGCCTTTTGAAAATGGTTTATAAACCAAATTAAGGTCGTTGGATTTTTTCATTCTGTGTATAATCAAACAATTTTTTTATTCCTTCAAGAAAAGCAAATGGAAAGTCCACCTTTTGCAGAAGATCTGTCAACATCGCTATTTGATGATTTGCTCAGAAAATAAAGTTAGGAATTAAACCAGTTTCGATTATATTTGGATAAATAGAACAAATATTGTTCTTATTCACGGCTTTTACTGGAGGCCAGCATTCAAAGACAATAATATTTTACATCTTTAATTTTCGTACTACCCTGTTCAGAAATTCTTCTCGACTAGTTTTTAAACGCGATGTTTTTTTGGGCAAGGGACACTCATCCTTGACTATGCCACCAGCGGAGGAAAACCACAGAGAATGAAGGGAAAATATCTATCATCTGGGCAAGCACACATTTCAGTGACTTTGATTTGGGTTGTTTGAAGGCTTGAACTGATTTGAATCCTGTATCCTTCACAAATTATTCGCTCTGTTGAACAGGTTACCACGCTCTCCGTCCATAAATCAAATGATATTTGAAAATTATATACTCTGCTTTAAGCTTCAGAATGCCTCCTTACTGTCTAAACACAAAAACTTGAATGGATTTTAACTAATTTTTACATCGGCGCAACGTAAGCAAGGTTAAATTAAAATGTCAGACAAATTTTAGAATTCATAATTTACATAAGTGATTCATATCACGATTCTACGATTCATATTTTTACATTAAAGAAGCTTAACAGTGCTTAGCTCTAAAACTAGTACAAGCCAATGTCTAAATACCGAAAATCTGGCCTTTCACGGTTTTTCGGTGCATGCATGGAGCGCATCACAGATCAGGGATCTGAGAAAACTGGAACATGTAAATTGCCGAAAACCTCCGTTTCGCTCCAAAATCCCGATCCGTTACAAAAGGCAGTGGGAAGATTTATTGTGCCAATGGACGGGCCAGTTTACGGATATCAACCGCGTATCCACAACCTTGAAGCGTGAATAATAGAACACAACTTTGAGCGAAACATTATGCCCTGATAGCAGGCATAATATGGCATAAGGCACCTTTTTATATGCAAATCTATCATTAAAGATAGCCGATTATATAATAGCCGTGATTCGCTCCAAAAATTTAATTGTGTCAGCCAATTAATAAACGAGGAAATGAATATTCACAGGGAATATAGATAGAGGGCTTCGCAGCCTACTCAGTAGATTGAGATTTAAATTGTCAATTTATACTGAGATCAGAGTGAAATAATTCCGCACTGACCTAAATAAAAATTATTCCTGTTGCAAATGTTGGAGAACGTCAGGATTATTTGGATTTCTCGTACGTTCTTCTATGCAGAATATAATTTTACCAATATATTTTCCATGCATGCTATGAGCATGAATTCTAAATGCGGAGGTTTGTAGATCTATTAATCTTACATAGATGCAAAACGATGGAAAAAGGTTGTAGTTGTTTCTGTGAAAAAAACCGTGTTGTCTATGATCCATTAGTTAAAAAAAACTTTATTGGACTGCTGCCTACTTCGATCGCTAGTTAGTTAAGGAATGCTACCATCTGGATTTAGAGCAGCGATGCAACCGTAGGAAAATTCGCCGATTCCATTCCGGGTAGGTACATTGGCTCTCCACTGCAATCAAAAGCAGCCAAACTTCTAACCATAGAAAGTTCTTTGTTTCTCCGTTCATCCTCCTGTAACACCCGCCTAGTACCGTCCAGAGCCGATCACTTCACTGCTGAAAGTTTGAGACCCTCTTTTGCCTCTTTTTCTCGTCATTTGGCCGTATCCTGTGGAGGATCCTTCAGACACGTCCCAGCCACTCTTTCTGAGCAGACCACTCCCAAACTGTTTTCAGTCCCCTCTCCTCCCCTATACCGCTCCACATTCTCGATTTTCTGCCAGTCACGACTCAAATTTTTTGCAGCAAAAAACCCAAAATGGGAACAGGGAGGAAAACTTTTCTCCACTCTTCCACGGATCTCAACCATCTCTCGCGAACGGTATCGATTCTGGGCAAGTTAATATCACATGCATTAATCCCGCAATATTAGTTGGTTGCACCAAGAGAACGCTTATGTAGAATGAGCCAAGGTTATAGGAAATACAAATATATGGATAAAAATGTATCCCTTTAGACAGAAAAATACGTGAGACATGGGAATTCGAGGTTGAAATTCATATTGCTCAAAATCGTGATATTTTCTCGGATTCAGGGCAAATGATACAAATTATTTAGTCCAAGAACTATTTGGGCTATCAGGATAAAGGAGTGTCAGTTAAAAAGACCGAAATTAGTTTTCTTAATAACTGGCAGGAAGAGCGTGGAACTTACCGTTAACGTTCAACATTTATGTGTAGTGTTAAAATCACTTACGGCCTATAGATAGAACCATTTACATATCTTCATTTGTATTCACTTTAGAGGTCATCCTTTCAATATCATTGAGGTATCGTATCACGGTATGTTTTTATCATTTGAAATATCATCAAACTCATTTGGCATCGCTCTTTTTACTGTTTATTTTTCACGTAAAAAAAAGGTTTTCTTGATATTTTGACAGCTTAAGCTCCAGCAAATTCCTTTGGAAATAGATTCATTAAAAACTCAAAAATCCATAGTTCTAATTCATCGCAAAATGACAAACATCGTGGCCTACTGATTAGATCCCTTGGATGCTTATCGAAAGGTTTCCGAATCAAATCTAGGGTCACCTTCGGTAATCCCCGTCCAAGAATCGTAGAATACCTCGGGATACAAAGGGCCTCCCACCCTAAATGCATTATTTTTAAATTACCATGGCATAGTCACTCTACACCAATAGTTTCCCCCTCTGAGCAAAATTACCGCTTTGGTGCTGTAGATAAAATGAGCATTGAAAATAATTTCAAAAGGTTGCATTCGTGTAAGATCCCATTGTTACTAGTCCTTTTATGGTGATTTCACCCCAAGTTTTGTTTGGATAGATGAAGGTAGAGCTAGACCCGAAATAATTCAAAGGTTATTTAGGGTAAGGGAGGCAGTTCCCTGGGACTTCGACGATTCATCCTGGGGTTTTCGAAGGCTTCATCCGGAACGCTTCGATCTACAACTTCGCACTCTACCCACTATACTGCCACCCTCTCTGGCCCTATACGAGTCTACCGTGAAACTCTGCTCCGGTGAAAAAAAATGTTTGCCGAAGAACTCTACGACTAACAAAGCGGAACGGACACGGCCATGAGAAATGAAGGAGCGGAGCAAATAAACCGAGTTATCCAGGGATAAAAATCAAGAGGGCCTAAATGGGGACCATTTCTCCTCCGCCGCTCTCGTCATTCAGCGATGAGGGAGGGAAAGGTCCACTCTTGGAGGTCTTTGGTAGCTAGCCGAACTCATTGGGGCTCAGTGGTCGAAATCGGAAAGGAGAACCTGACAATCTGAGCAGAACCTTATATTTGTTTATTATCTTCCGTTGAGTGGCCCTCGAATTCGGGAGAGGGTTTTTTTTCTGTAGATAGAAGTCAGTCGTTACGCCGGAACTATCATTAGATTTGCTTCCAGGGAAGCTCACCGTTTCTGCCAGTTTTTTTTTTACCTTGGAACGAAATTGTCTATTGTTATTATTTCATCCACCGCGGCCGTGGGTAGTCTTCCAATTCCATTTTTTTTCCAACTAGAATACATGCAGTCGAAGTTTTTCCGGAGAGATGCCATGGAACAACATCGAAAGATAAACAAGGATATCGTACTGCCCGCTAATTTCATTTAAGAGGTCACAACACGTGTTTGGGTTGTTTTAAAAGTACCCGATGATGATTGTAAAGCAAACGAAAAATGTGTTGTGAACTGATAAATACAATTATTGGTCAGCACGATATCTTTGCTTATTGTCAGAATTCATGTACGCTCGTAAGAAAGTGCTATACAATTGAATACGGCGATGTATAATCCAAGAAAATAGATGATTTTTACGTACCATTTGTAATAATGATTTATAAAACATCACATCTGCCACTTGAATTCATCACCCAGTCATTATATCATCCCAAAAGTCCGTCAGTATTTGTCCACAAGGTTAGTTGCGATAAGTGGGGGTAGAGCTCACCCATGTCTCCACCGCAGTTACGTGAATTACGCAATTTTAGGGAACAAAGCAAAGTTTCTTTGAATGGTCCCCACATATTTAGAGAACTTTCTATTTGAGGGTGTATAAATGCTTCACTTAGGATTGAACCCGGGATCTTTCGGTCGGACGCCAAGCACACGTGTTTTTATGCTACTTTGAATTTTTCATTTTGTAGCAGTAGTAGAAAAGAAATACAATATGCTCATGTTGCATAATTTTATTTTTTATTTTTTATTGATTCGTTGAATATTCCTTCCATCAACCAGGTATCAATTAGTATAGCGAATAATAACCGTTGAAATACATGAAAATAAGGTGAGTAAAATAATAGTTCATTTATCATTGTCTGCTTTCATGAATGATAGCGAAGTAAAATTACACTCCAAAGGGCTCAGTGATAATCTATTTAGCGTCAGAATATATACCGGTGAAATGTTTTATGAATTTGGTGCATTTTATAATAATTTAGAAGAACTTTTTATACAATCAGGGATGAATAAAAAATATGAATTAGTTTAGCATTATATCGTACACAAATAATTTCATGTGATAATGAATGAAATTCAAAGTTACCCTGTCCGTAATTTATTTCAAAATTACTCTTCAGGAAATGTTTATATCCTTAACATAATATTTAAATTTATTTTAAGACGGGGTGCTTGCACTACTGCCCCTAGTTACAATAACCTTTAGGGCGAAGCATAAAATATGTTCCCTGTGATGAGAAATAAAGGCATCATTAAGCTTTTCGTCTTGAACTCTTGGTCTTTGTGAGCAATGCTTACTTTAATCTTCGATCTCTTTGAGGAAATGAAACGGTAGATTCCCGCGCGGAACAAAGAGTTTGTTATGAGGTCTTGCACGAACAATGCCTCCGCCATTTGAAGAAGCTTCCCATTTCCTTGGTGGAGTCAGCATTTTCATGAAAAAAATACTTCTCAGGTACTGAAAATGATTTTCTGGATTCCTCTTATAATTCTTCAACATAATGCGCCATTGAAATACGAAATTATACACATTTTTCTTGCAATTTAGCACAGTCAAAAGCGTTGCAAAATCATTTCCGCCATGCATGTTCTTTAAGTCCGTAATTTGCCATACGAGAATATTTTTTTTGGGAAATTATTTCCAATCTCTTTATTGCCTATGTTTCATCTTGATCACACCAAGGAAACTATTTAAAATACGGACTGCTGAAACATAATTTCTCAGTATCTACCATTATATTGTCCATGAACATTGCCTGGCAATTACTTTTGACGATTTGACGGCCATTTACATTGCTGAAGCCTAACTTTTAATCAATATTTTCAATAATACGCTATCTGCATTGGTTCACTTTCTACAAATATATTTTAATATTTAATTTTTTTTTAATTTAAATTTATTACTAGCCGGTCTTGGCTCACCAAAGTAATTTATTTTTTTAGAAGACGCAAACATAAAAATATGGAACGTTAAAAAATTAATTCCGACGTACTTGAGAAATAAGTTAGGAATGAGATACTTGAAAATCAGCTCTAGTGTCATTCTACGGCTCGACACGGATATTTTAAAGAATGTATGTGTGCTTGTTTGCATTAAAGTTTATATATGTGATTCAAAATCACGTATTTTACTTTTTTCCGGGTACTCAAGGGTAGTGGTCTTTGCTAATATTTCCAAAATTAATATATAGATGACCATTAAATCGTGGTAATGCCACATATTATCGACAACTCAAGTACTCCCTCATTCAAAAATTATGTCACCTTGAGGTTTCCCTTAGCGAAAAAATGGTTGGAATTCAACAGTTACCGTTGGATTTTAACAGTTACTGTTGGATTTCAACTATTACTGTTGAACTTCAACAGTTACTGTTGGGTTTTATCAGTTACTGTTGGGTTTTATCAGTTACTGTTAGATTTTCCACAGTTACTGTTGATTTTCAACAGTTACTGTTGAATCTTCTACAGTTACTGTTGGACTTCAACAGGAACTTTTGGGTTTTATCAGTTACTGTTGGATTTTCTACAGTTACTGTTGATTATCAACAGTTACTGTTGAATCTTCAACAGTTACTGTTGGACTTCAACAGGAACTTTTGGGTGTCAATAGTTACTGTTGAAGTGCTTCTTGGTTTCAACAGTTACTGTTGGATTTTCTACAGTTACTGTTGAGTTTCAACAATTACTGTTGAATCCAACAATAACTGTAGAAAATTCAACAGTAACTGTTGAAACTCAACAGTAACTTTAGAAAATCCAACAGTAACTGATGAAACCAAGAAGCACTTCAACAGTAATTGTTGACAGTGGTCCCAATTAACTGTTGAAAATTTCAACAGTTTTTAAGCAGTTTTTTTAACAGTTTTTTCGCTAAGGGTTAGAATTTAACAAG
The DNA here is from genome assembly GCF_921293095.1 of Ischnura elegans. Lineage (NCBI taxonomy): Eukaryota > Metazoa > Arthropoda > Insecta > Odonata > Coenagrionidae > Ischnura > Ischnura elegans. The sequence goes on from NC_060252.1 coordinate 91,594,519, forward strand.
AATGCTTTCAGGGGGACAGAAGTACGAGGAGAGGGTAAGAGGAGGAGAGCAATGCACTCGATCACCATACCCGTGACACTCCGGTTCGCTCGCACGCTTTGTCTGCTGAGTAAATCCAGAAAGAGCGGTGATCATACTTCTGCGCATGCCACCATACGCGAATAAGGGGGGGGGGGCACGTGACCCTCCAGACGCTAAAAAATAGACAAGATTTTTAATACGGTAACCATTAAGTTTGTTTCATTTTGTGTTTTACGGAGCCTCAGTCATTTAATTTAATATGAATAACTTTCATATTAAAATAAAGAGAATATTTCACTCATAAATAGTGTATTTTGTTTTTAATCTCAAATATGAGAATATTTATCTGACCCTTGTGACCCCCCCCCCCCCCAGAAAAATCCTGGATCCGCCCCTACATGCTACCAAGATTGAATTTTCAAAGTCAACTTAGATTTTTTGATTGGCCGGTTCTTACGGTAGCTTATTTAGCTTAGCTTACACGCTCTATACAGGGTGGAGAAAAAATGTATCAGAAATTTTTAACCCTGGATAGATACCTGTAGGAACCAAAATTACCAACGATGGTTAGGTCGAAAACGCCAATTTTTTGAACTATAAAAACTTTTAGGCAAGTGCTCCGACTGGCCAAAAGTTTGTCCTGTTGCCAAATGGTCTGGACAACTCACGACTTTCGAATGCTTTGCCTGTATTTGCCTTCCGCGGTAATTATGTGCTTCCCGGAAACGCGTCTTTTTGCGATTTTTTTTCGTCCAATATTCTCATAACAGTGTTCTGATTACGAAAATGATAATTTTTTTTGCTGGAAAATCCGGCAAATTACCTGAAAAGCGTAAAAATCGGAGGAATAAAATTATATAAAAAGTGATCTTTTCGGTACTCAAAATGTTTATAATATTATGGCAAACACAGTCATGCAAATATTTTTTATATCGAATGTCCGAAAAAGGAATCGCTGCGCGCGGTGCATTACCAGAAAGTAGTTCCGGCTTGTAATACCTGATAATGAGGTTATTTTACATTCGATTAAAAAAATATTTGCATGAACGTGTTTGGGATGATATTACAACCATTTTGAGTACCCAAATGACCACTTTTTATAGAATTTTATTCCCCCTATTTTTTCGCTTTTTAGGTAATTTGCCGACAAATAATATGTCTTTATTATGGCATGGCTGCCGCGTTTTTACACATTTGAAAATAAATCGCATCGCAATCGCATAGCATGGATATAGATGACACTGTAAAAACTGACTAATCACGACTGCTGCTTTTTTCATTGAATTCATTACCCAGAAAAGTATGGTAAGTAACAAGATTTTGATAAAATGTGTGAAACAATAAATATTGTTTATCTGGAGGGGAATGGAATTTTATAAAAATTTAACGGGGATAGTTCACGAAGATAGGGGTATCAATGTTGGTAACCGCTTTAGGTTAATGTGCAACCACCTAGATTGCTCTTGCTCTTGTGTACACTAGGGTGTTGTCGAGCGAATGACCGGAGACACATCAAACGGACGCGAGGGTGGCAAGCCTATGCATATTCAGGGGCCCCCAGGGAGGGCGCGGCGCCTCTGTGGTGCCGACGGAGAATTTGCATGAGCGCATGGATAGCCGCACCTCCAGGGAAACGTAGAGATGCCTAGTTCCATACATGCATGATGATTAAATTGATTTGTTCCCTCTCTTGAGTCCATAGATTCGCAATTACTGCGCAGAAAGGGAGCATTGATGGAAAAATGAATAAAACACCACGAAACATTTGAAGAGGATGGTGCGCAGCTGTGGGGTGAAAATTAGTGGCCAAAATAATATAACCTGCTAACCCTCTCGTAAAATGATTTTATGCTTATTGTATAGAAAAATATTCCGATATAAATATTCCGAAAGTACATGAAAACTTAATCTTTCAATCTATTTATTATAACTAATCGCTTATAAAGGCAAATCGAGATTATAAAATCAGGAATTAGCTATGAAGAAGCAATAATTAGGAGAGGATTGAGACCAGGCTGTGCGTTGAGACCTGAAAGTTGCGACGTTTACATCGTAAAAGCTGTTAATAAAATCAAAGAAAAGGCGTCAGTAGTGGATATCCGAGGAGGAAAAATTAGCATGCTTCGATTTGCCGATGATATAACTGGCATATCAGATTCAGAGAAGGAATTGGAGAAGATTCTAGTAAACACAAGCATGATGATGGGTAGGTATCAGCTGTTGGTAAAAAGAAAGAAAACTTCGATATCAGCTCTCTGTAGAAAAGAAGAGCTGAAGATGAACAGTAAAATAGTGGAAAAATGGAAGAGGTGAATGAATTCTGTGGAATGGGAAGTAGAATAAAAAGCAAGGAAGAAGCAAGAAAGAAATTATCAGTAGAAAGCCAATGTGAAGAGATCATTTTTCTAAAGAAAAATCTACCAGCAGGGGAAATTTAAGCATAGAAGTAAAGAAAAAATTTATCGCAACATATATTTGGAGTAATGCTCTTTGTCTAAGTGAGGTATGGACAATGACAGCAGATTAGATATAATAAATGTAGACCCCTGAATTGTGGTCCTACAGAGGAATGATGAGGGTCAAATGAATCGACTGAGTAAGTAGTAGGGAGTTCTTAAGAAGAGTAGAAAAAAAGGCTCTTGAAAACCTTGATAAGAAGACGAAAAATCCAATCGGCTATATCTTAAAACATAATGGAGACAACTATCAAGGGACTAGTAGATGTGAAGAACAGATTAAAATATTAAAGAAGAGATTAAAATATTAAAAATGTACAATTTTATCGAGTTATGTAGTATTTTGTTAGTGTTAAGCTTATTAATGCGCAGCAAGCAAAATGATTGAAGTTGTAAGCAGCTTAAATATTGACAGTAACAAGGAATAAAAATCATTCCATAATTTCTGTACAGTGATGCTCTCCGAGGACGGAATATTATGCCTAAAATCAACAGAGCGAACTATTATGGAGATTTGAGGCACGGTATGCAACTGCTAGAAAGATATTAGAATATCTGTCTCAAATGCAAACTAAATTACATTCGGCTGGCAGCAGTGGGAGGAATAAGGCAAAATGGAAACTGGCGCTAGTCGCGTCGGAGGGTGAAATACTTGCTATTTTGGAGTCCTCAGATTGGGGCAAGAAACCTCAAATTAATTTACCTTTCGGAATGGGAAAAAAAATCCAGCCCGCGCGGAATTGAGGAAAACCAACCCATAATATTTTGAATACTCGGATCCAAAATGAGGGCTGGACTGAATAAAGTCAGATAGAAGAAGTGAACCGTTTAGACGTGCTGAATGGCGGGATTTCATCATAAATTTGGCTGAAGGACGGCCCTCAAAGTAGAAGAAAACTCAGTAGAATGAATGGAAATGCTTTCAATCACTTGAGTATTTTCTATAGTAAGCTCAGGCTTTTGGTTTTTTGTGAAAATTTCCATTGAATTTAGTCAAAAAATAAAATAAGTAATATTATTCCAAAAATATAGTTACTAATTGAGCTGTTATAAAGACCGTAGTTCACGTATGAGGGGTGAAATCCTCCAAATATTTCCCTATACACATACATTATGGTGTGTTTAAATCCTGAAATGCTTTTGAGTCTCTCTTTATCGATTTACCGAGTGATTTACTTCTACAATGCTCTCAGAGCGATTCTGAATCCTTACCAGCCAATATAATTTCGATCAGCGGGGCACCAGGCATTAAGTATTTTCTGAAATTATCAAAGCAAAATCAAAATATCTAGAGGTTTGATGCAGATTAGCTAGCATCTCTGCCTTGTCTTCTAACAAACAGGGTAGTTGAAAATTATAAAACCTTAGCTCCTAATTTTTAAACGTTCAAAAATTGGAAAGATTGACGACGTTGCAACTCTTGATTCTCATGAAGGAATTTTAATTCAAAGTGTTTGAGGAGAAATGCAAAATAAATTTCCATTTTATTTTCCTCTTCAAATTTCAAAAGGAACAATTTCGGGGAAATGAAGGTGTTTTCTCTTTCAGGCTTAAACGACGTCTGGCTTGCACCCTTCATTTCCCTTGACCATATTGTACGAAAGAAGGTTTTTTTTATCCACCACTCGACAAAATTCCCACTCATCGCGTCTGCATTCGAGAGAGACCTTCGCCACACGTCATTTCCCTCGAGAGTACCCAGCATGCGCGGCGCCGCCATATCGCGATTGGTTCGCCCTCTGCGCGCTTCCACGGGAAGAGAAACACTCGGGCCGAATTGCCTCTTTTCCATGGCTGCGCCCGTCCCCTGCGGATGGGGGGTGAGGTTTGAAGTGGAGTTTTGGCAAAGGGCTGATGAGGAAAAATGGGGAGGGGGTTCACCGCGGTCTATACTGGCACTCAGCTGTCAAAATATGAGGCCCGTCGAGGGAGCCGCGTGACATCGTCCCAACGGTAATTATGCGTAGAATATAAACGACAGAACGATGATTGCATTGCCGCAAAAGAGAAAAGCAGAGAACAGAGGATTTCACAGCGCAGCGACTCAAAATCTAGCCTTCCAGTAACCCATTATAACCCAAAGGTGCTTCTAAGTAACATCAAATATAAATGCATTTCCAGCTCTATTCAGGAAATATTTAAGCTACTTGTTTTTTGTTCTGTAAAGTTTAAAGTCGAAGCATGTAGCTGCCACAATGAATATGATTGAGTAGAAAATTTTCGAAATGAGAAGCCTTGAAATTTAATTTCTCCCAGAAGCTGCTCTGGTTTAAATAGGGGTAAGACTTGAAAAAAATTTCTTCGCTGCGTACTATAAAATCAAAAGTAAGAACAGGATGAAAAACACGAAGCTTCTTTGTGTTAGCAATTGCTAAATATATGAATTCGATGCCATAAACAAGTAAAAAATTAAAATAACATCACATCACGACTGACTATCCACTCCAGGGCACAATACTTAATTCGTATTCAACAAATAGAATATAGTATAACATCTTTGGCCTGTATTAGTCATGACTGTGCTCACCAAAGAGTCAATGAGTTCAGTTAGGCGCACAGCCAAATATATGTTGCTACTAAGGTATACCTACATTAAAATTGTACGGAGTATGCCAAAGCAGACTTGGCGAAAGGTTGCAATAGCTAATTCTACACGCATGCAAGAGGGGTAATTTTCAACTCCTACCAGTCAATACAATTTTAACCAAGCGCACCGCATACATATAATTTGAAAAATTTACAGTGCAATATTCAGTAGTTTCTGCTATTTGAAATTAGTTATTTTATTTTTACTGGGCAACTAAAAAAGAATTAAATATGAATTAATGAAATTGAGAGTGAAGCTGTGAACCATTTGAGCAAATTGCAACAAAGTCTAGCCAAAATGTTCTCTTTAAAAAGAGAGGCGGGTTAGAAAGACTAATATGATGTTTCCAATCGCTACCAACGACCGCAATGTAAATTTTCTCCATTAAAAAAAAACTGTAAGAACTTTATTTTTACTTTTAATCCTGTTTAGCGACAAGTAACTACAATAACACACAGAACAGAGAAATTTGAACGATAAAATATAAATTTTGAATGCAGAAATTTTATAAATACCTCAGGAAAATGATAGAATTAGAAAAATAAAATTTCTTTCACCGCGGGTTTTATCTTGCCCAATGCATTGTGGTATTTTCCATGTGTATAGCAATTTCGTGGCGGTTGGAGAACTCCATGGAAGGTCCCAAGAAGGCTCGGTAACGAAGCAATCTTCCGATAAGATCTCCATGTTAGGCATCGACATGAGCAAAACGGAGTTCCTCCCTTGAGTACTTGCCGAGCGGATATAAAAGAAAACAGAACTCTCATCAACTCAACGGGAGTTGGAGAAACTTACATCTGCGGGAATATACAGCCAATTTCTTTTAAGTTCATTACATTCTATCATTCACTATCGTGTTGAAATTTGATATTTTGCGCTGCCCCAAATAACTGAGATTGGTTCATTCAAGTTCAATCATCACACAAAAAAATCAATGGCGTCATCTTCTTTACTGCATATTGAGGAATATTAATCAAATCTCTTTTTAGGAATTCTTGCCTCCTCCAGATTTGGCTGGCATATTGGGACAAAACTACCCAGGGGATGGGTCACAGTTCACCAAGAAAATATATATTTATGCGTCAATATTTTTTACACAGACCTTATTCTGAGACGTCTAGGTAATGTTTTAATGTGACGGAACTTGTAACGTCGTCAACAAAGAAGGTCAGGTTTTGGCGGTGCGGCATTAAAATGCCGTCCTTAAATTTCTAAGAAAGTAAAATTTGTAGTCTTTTCAGTGTGCTTATCAGTTTAATATTTTCAGAGTAAAAAAAAGCTTCCTTGTCTCTGATTTACTCTGGTTTAAGCCATTATCATGGAAGATGGGGTGGGATTAGTTTGAAGATGTGAGTTTCTAGTCCCAATATCGCCCAATAAAGACGAATTCATATTATTACTGTGTGGTTCAGCTACTTATTTTATCGAACAATATTGTAAGCATTTGTTTTTTGGTGCCCGCCGGAAAACAATGAGAACTAAGAAAGAAGCTAATGCGATAAGAAGGCAAAATTCTCAAAAACACGCTGAAAAACGTAGCCAAAAGTACAAAGGTGATGAATTACATTAAAAAATCATGACCTCCTCGGTGAGCAATACTAGTTGAAGCTTCTCAAATTAGAAACCGGGTTAAGCTTTTTATGGTTACAGGTTTCAAACGAGTAATTGCGTATTAGCCATCTTCAATGAGACTTTTCAATTATATTGATTATGAAGATGAATTAAGCACGGACATTTAGTCCTGATGACAATGACTGAATCACTCGTTCAAGTGTTGGTCTTAAAATTCTAACACGATGCCAAAACCTGGGATGGCTTCGCCTTCATTTCACGCATTCTCTCTCATTTTTAAAAAACTTTATCGCAAATAGGGCGGAAAAATACTCAATGCATTACTTAGAATGATTCATCATTTAATCATTGAAACAATAAAGAAGACCTCGAACTTTTCTCGTGATTCGATGTCGCACCTTGGCTTGCCCGAGTCTTATCGACTGAGGTCCGATACGATTCCGGCCTTACCCTCTCATCTCTTTTTTAGCCCTCAAAATTTTACTGCGCGAACGGAGATACGGAAGTGCTTTACGCCTTATTTGTCTCCGAGACGTCGTAAAAGCGAGAAATCTCTTGAAAGAAAGATACCCTCCAAGATTGCCTTCGCCGTGTTATACACTGAGAATGGAGTTGGAAGATACTACGTATGCATTTATCTTCTTGGTGTTCCCTCTCAACTTCGTTCTCGCAATGCCTTTACGGCAAACATTTTGCCAGGGTATTAAGGAGCATCGTATTTTCACCTTCGATAAATCTACGGATATTTTTCGACAAAGTATAAAATTTAGTATTTTTTTCCTAAATACACTTGCAATAAAGACGATGTTACTATTATTATTATTAACTAACAGGCCACCGGGCGTAAATTGAGAAATAGAAGACCCATAGAAGTGGAAAACTTGGAAAGCGGATTTCATGAACATAAATGATTTTTTATATTTTCTCTTTCATCCTGTCAAGGGTATGCCTACCCGGTAGGATGAACAATAGAAGGAGTGGTATGACATCTACATCTATCTACATCTACATACTACCCCGCTAGCCGCCTAAGAGGCTATGGCAGGGGGTGTTAGGACACCAGCCATTTACACATAAAAGGAAATGCTCTAACGAAATCACGACTAGCAATTACTTGAGGCCTTCATGCTTCGAGAGAAAAACGAAATCCCACACCTATTCTTTCGGCAAAATATCTCTCTTAATTTATCGCTTCTGTCGGACCTAGAAATGTAGTAGGGCTCTAATATTATGTTCTCCGTGTTGCTCTTAAAAATATCGATTCTCAATTGTTCAAACAATCTATGCCTAGCGCGCAGCCTTCGAGTCTCCAGCGGCTCCCAGCCTAATTCACTTAGCATCTGGGTAACGCTCTCTGTACGCCCATGACAGTTTTTGACGAACCGCGCAGCCTTCCTTTGTATTTTATTGAGTTCGCGGATTAAGTCTTTCTGCACCGGATCCCATACGCTCGCTGCATATTCAAAGGTGTGGTCGGACGAGTGCGAAATAACACCTTTCTTTTACTTTCTCATCCGAAATCTTCCCACAATACGCTTGACGAATCCTAATTTCTTCAGGGCTATGCCGAAAATATTTCTTACATGTGTGCCCCATGATAGGTTCGAGGTTATCGTTACTCCTAGGTACTTCACTTCGTCTGTTGACTTCATGTCAATACCATCCACAGCATAAGCATGGTTTAAATTGGACGAACTCTGCAAAAACATGACATGGCGTAACAAACAGTAATGGGAAAACGACTCAAAATACGAGTCGGACGCAAATGAAAGTAACACTACGGGTTTTTAGAGTATGAGATGTACCTACTTAATTACTGCGGTTGCAATCGGTGCACCTATATGGAAATGGATAGCGGACAGACAAACTAAAGACATCCTCTTTAATATTTATACATAGATGTCGTTGCTTTGGGGTGATCTCTACGCCCAACTTTCCACGTCAACCTCCAGGACGAAGCCCTGAATGAGGCTGAGGGAACCCAAGCCATAGGCGGAGGGGTATGTGAGTGGATTGGAGGTGATCTTGTTGGACAAAGGGAGCCGACAGAGTTAATTCTCCTCGTCGACATCCTTGCAGTGCCTCCGGCAGGGAAGCCAAGGCACAGTGAGCATTATAGTTCCTCGCATCAATGGACGCTTCGGAGTTGGGCGCGGTGGCGTACATATAAATTGCTCATTTGTCCACTGGGAGGCGTGGCCGTCGGGAGCCATTCCATTGGCTACCTACCGCCAGGCGCCGCGCCGCCATCCGTCACCCTTACACCCCTGGGTAATTTTAAAGGATCGACGGCGGGAGAGTCCAAGGCATTTTACCCTTGCCACCCCTTAGTGAAGGGGGTAGGGAAGGGGTGGGGGACAAAGTAACGGTTCTAGGAGTGAACGGAATTAAAGACCAGTGGTTGAGAGAAAACATAGAGCCGCCATTACGTTATGTCCTCTCTCTTAAAATTAAAATGTATTACCCTAGATGGTTGCGTAATTAACAATGTCAGTTAAAATGATATTATTCATCATTTTATATGCATAAATATAAATCATTAGGACAAATAAAAATATCAACTAATAAGTAACTTTTTATTTCTATTTGATCTTATGATGACGCTAAGTGTCGAAACGCGTTGTTATCATGAATGAACCAGGGGACAGTACGATAAGTTTTACATTTTATTGGACACTCTTAACTTCATTCTTTATGTGGTAAAAGAAAGTAAATGTAATCTATTTAATGGATTCTGCGTCTTCCAATCGTTGATGACAAATATTTGCTAACGTGAAAAAAAAACTTTGAAACAGCAAATATCTACCATATTTATTTTCACTGAGTATCATGGGATTCACTTACAATGATTCCTTCAACTTGAAGTAATCATAAAATTAGAACCTCATTTAAAGGCTTAATATAAGTAATGGTCGAGCTTCTACCTATTCCTCATGTAATAAATTACTAAACAGGAAAAGAAATATTGTTTTTAAAGCGTCATAACTTTATTTGACCAAATTACTGTTTCTGCTATCTATTTACTTATAGTAAATCTTGTCATTCGAGTATATGAGGATAATTTCCGTCGAACTCATCAAACCACCCTAAATCTTTCTTCAGTAAGAATACCTCAGGAATTCGTAAAACTGGTTCCTGAAAATGCCTTAGTTTTGCTATTTTTTAGTTACTCCATGTTGGTTATAACGGTTCGCTGTGTTGGTTATTAGTAGGAGGGAAGAAGTCGCATCAGTGCAGTACTTTTTAAAGTTTGTATTGTGGCTGCTGTGTACCACTCTGGAATATTTAAGCCCAACAATTCATTTCCTAAGCAAAATTATTTTTCCTTGATGATCTGTTTTATGGTTATAGACATGGTGGAGTCTTTTTCTTTCCAAGTGAGCAAAAATGAATATTCATTTCGCAGCTCGCCCAAGTGTCGAATGCACACAGACAATGGCGCCACTACCCCCAACCGTGAGTCAGAAGAGCGCAACTTCCAGCTTGGAACAACACCACCGCAACGCCCTACATTTTAAAAAGAAAACTCTGAACTTCCTGTGTTGTGGGCGGATAAATATCGCGTTTTAAGAAGTTACACTGCCACAGGAAACTACAGTCAGTCCTTGAAATATTGAATCCATAACTTTTGCTCATTTCTTTCAATCAAAATATTGCTGTCGTAAGTGGAAGGCTTAATTAATTTAAACGTCAAGTTCATGCGTGAAACTAATAGTAGCTTTTTCAAAGAGAATTTTTTACTACTTTTCGCAAAACAGCAAAAATTTAATTGATACTCGCCACTCTCTCTCTCTAATTTTGCATTCTCCCCCAATGACTCCTCCTTCATTACTTCACCACAGTACCAGAGCCAGGATAGGGACATGGGGGATGGTTAGGTGAGGAGCTCAGGGGGTAACCTAACAACAATACCATTCGGAGGGTCCGAACAAAATTGCCATTCTATCTAGTGTGATTACTTCAAGTTGAAGGAGTCATTGTAAGTGAATTCCATGATAGTCTGTGAAAATAAAATGGTAGATATTTGCTGTTTCAAAGTTTTTTTTTCACGTTAGCAAATATTTGTCATCAACGATTAGAAGACGTTGAACGCGAAGGTTTTGCCTATTCATTCGCCAGAACATGGCGAGTGCCTCCGATTTCGCTGCTCCAAGTTTTTGCCTGCTGCATATTTGTTTTTCTAGTCCATTACACCGTCTGCGGCTCCAACTTTGCGTCTGTTTCACGTCTCCCGAGTGGAACTAAAAAAAGTAAAAGGAAAAATGAGGCATAAAGAAGAAAGAATCATCGAAGTATTTTTTCTTTGTCTTTTTCCCTCTGCTATCGATCTAACTTCTCGCTCGAGAAGTCATCGGGGATGCTATTGCTCCTTTCATCTCCGTTTTATACAATACCAGTACCCATTCGATATGCAAGGAAGTTGGCAGAAAAAAAATATCCTGCACTAGGTCAACGGGTACGATCGAGTCTAGAGCAATGAAGGCTGGCTGTAGCGTTTATGGGTGTAAGTGCGTGATATATGTCGGTTGTTCACCGCTTCTCACAATTTAAAAATGGAAGTTAATGGTCTGCTTATTTATGTACTCGGCTTAAAGAAATTATTTCTTTTACCTCTGTGGTAGCATATATGTAAAAATTTATCAACAGCTTCGCTACTGAAAACCTTCTTATTGCCTAATCATTTCCATATAAATTAGAGCGAGCTATTATTTCAACTTTGAAAATTGGAATTTATCGGTAAATTACTTCGCAAGCTGAAAAAGTATGCCTTAATTAGCCACAGAAATATATTTGAGATAAATAAGGGACATTTGAAGGAAATGTCACCCTAGTAAGCTCAAGTAATAATGAAGTGTTTGAGGTGTATGAAGAAGCACGCAAGGAAGAATAACTACAGGGAACTGAATATACCAATGAAATCGTTTCAGGCGTGACGTATAGACGTAATAGGCTTGACGTGCCATATAAATGCGATATATCCATGATAAAATGTAAATAACAAATGGCAATTTCCACACTTTGATATACAATTGCACTAACAGCAATGGTTGAGTTATAATTAAAGAGTGGAAATTCGTTGATTATATTTAATTTTTATTATTCATAAGATAATACCTAATAGCATGAGGAAGAGAGATATGAATGTTTGCATTATACCTAACCTAGAATTGCAATACTATTGATGAATAGATTGAATTGCTGAAGTGGAAACGAACCTTGAATTCTGTTGTTAGTTTTTTCCTCTCCTTCCATTCACGAAATCCTCACGTCTCTCCTGATATCCCGGGCAATTTTTTCCACTTTTCTTCCTCCTTCTCACTCCTGGTTTCTCTCTCAGGGACATTTTCCCCTGATCTTTCTCTCTCTCCATTGAGTTTTTAAGAGACGCTCAGCCACTCGCCCGGAATGGCGATTGTCTGTCCTTCTTCCCACCAGCAACCCCCTCCTCCCCAATTCTCCACCGAGGGAAGACGTGAGGAAACTGAGACATGAGGAGAGCCAAGGGCGAGACCAGCCCCGTCGTGAATCTTTTTAATTCCTCGGAAACAAGCGAAGGGGCGCGTGCGTGTATGTATTCCTCCTTTTTCCAACGCTTTTTTTGTGGAAGGAAGGGAGATGGACTAAAGGCCGCTTACAAGGAGGCATCAATCACCGGAGACCGGCCATACGCTGTCTTTTCTTTTAGCAATGAATTACTCACAACATAGGTTAATAATTTTAAATTTGCAGGATATATAGAATAGATTTTAGGAAAACATTTAAATATCTCACGTATCAAAATTTTACATCCCAGAAAATATTGCTCGTCTCAAGCCTTGAGGACGACATTCACCTAGTGATGAAAAGTTATCTATTTTTATCTAAAAATGTTTTAGTTATGTAGAGTAAAACCTTATCTAAATTTTTCTCTCTCTCTGAAATATTAAATTTGATACAGTCCCGAGGTTTCATATTTAAATGTGGGATTCCGGCATTGTTGGGTAATAAAGTTTTAAGCGAAAAGTATATAACTTATAACTATAAGTCGTACAGAAGTTATCCGCCCTTATAATAATTTCCGCTGCTCTGTAAGTTGATAACAGCTGGGTGCTCAGATGGGGACGTATTTTTTCTAAGAAACCTTTCGACTGCAGCTGACATCTCACCTTGAATGAACGCGGATGAAGTGGCATCGTTATGTCACCTTGAAAAGCTTATTACACTCAAGACGACCTAATTATTATTGCATTGTTTTATTGCAGTTGCAAAATAGGATTATCTAAGACGTTTAGGAGAAGCACTGATATATAAATTTATTAAGTTTTACATTAGAACGGTGTTTTTATCTGTCTCTGAAAAGTATTTAATTTGAATTCACCTCCAGTGAATCAAGTAAAAATGGTGCCTGTACGATTAACTATTAATTAATTATTTTGTCAATAAGTACTTCAAAATACTTTGATCCTTTAAGTTACATCTAACCATAGGATACTGTAATAACCATCGCTAAGTCATTCGAGGTAAGTTGTAAAAATTTGAACTTGATAATCTCCAGAGTCGATATTTATTCCATGATATTGATATATTAGTAAATTGCAGTACATTAAAAAAATGAAATAACGTGTAAATATGGTTTTATTCAGATGGTATTCATGAATGGGTAGGGGAAAGATTTGAAGAGAAATTAATATATCCTGATAAGATTTTCTCTCCATTGAGTCAAAGATAGCTACTGCGGTTTTAAGCTTGGGGTACGAGATAATCGCTTACACGTGCAAATACATTCATTGGCGTAGTGATCATACTACTTTTCGCTAATTCGTGGAGAAAGAATGAGACGATGGAAATGTCAGCAATATAAGATATCGCGAAGTATTGGATTGGAATCAGGATGAGAAAATTCCGGTCAACAGCGAAATCTATAGTAATTTTAACTCTTTATCATTAATTAAAGAAGAGCATGTGGAAAATAAATTCAGAAGTTGATTATTCAACTGTACAAAGGTGAGAGTACCCATTTTCTCCAACGTTTCGAGGTCCAACAAAAAAATAGTCATTACAGTTGAACTAATCCGGATGGAAAACCGAGAAAACCTTATTCAGTGTATCCGCCGGGGAATTGCCGGATATTTCTTGATTATCCAAGCTTGGAGGTTGGAAAGATGGTTTTCTCTTTTCGCCGGCTTACCGAGGTATGATTTCGGTAGTAACCAGCAAAATTTCACCTTCCATGTTGTACCTTCATTAGTTGACGAAAACTTCTCCCCTCATTCAAGTAAGCTCAATAAAATACATATTTTTTATGACTCCTTTTTCCCCAGGGGAACTAGAAAGCTTCCTGGCTATACATTAAAATACATACATTTAAATTATCAAACAAAACTTGACGTTGAAGCCGAGGCAAGAGACTTCTTCGGGAAAGGCTAGAACAAAAGAGAAGGGGAGGGGGTGCAAAAACCAAATCTTGTGCCTTGGGGGAAGGACGATGAATAAAAGAATAAAAGAGAATCGTGGTCCGCCGCAAGGTTTCAGCGGAGAAACCCACCGGAAGCAAAACGAAGGCTCCGAGAAAGAGCGCGAGAACTTTAATCAAGCAAAGTTTATTCAAGCATTATACATATAAATATTAATTTTTTATTCTCTCAGCTTCCTTTTTAGAGAGCCAACTCTAATGAGTGGAGGCGAAAATTGAGGTGACGTGGATTCATTTTTCTTCGGGAGGTTTTCCTCAGTTCCTCCTGATAATCAAGGGCGGAGAGAAAGGTCATGATGCCCCAGGCAGACCCCCTACTGAGAATACCTAGCCTTTCACAGAATTAGAAATTATTAACTAAGTTTTATAGAGTGACGAAAATGTTAAACCACAAGGGAAGTTTTCCTAAAATTTAAAATCAAAACAAAAATGTTATTTAAGGACTAGGAAATGTCAGTTGGTTAAAAAATAAATATGATATTGCTCATAAGTGTTTCATTGCTATTCCAACCAAATGAGTTAGAACCAAACCACGTTAGCAAACGCTTTGAGATTCGTATATGAAAATATACGAATGAAAAAATGAAAAATATTCATGGTATAAAAAAAATTTAAGGTTTTCGGCGGAATTAATGCATTATTACCCAAATTTGTTTCCGTGAATTACAACAGTTTTATTTTTTTGTATTCAGCGCAGTGTGTCAATAACGCAATATGTCGCAACTTAATAATTACCTATGGAAAAAATGCTTGAATGTGCAGAGCGTAATATAAGTCTAACTCTTACTGCCGATTCTTAAGGACAGCACAAAGTATCTCATTCTCAACTGAGCAGTTATATTTTTATAAATAAATAATGAATAAAAAATTACGGAAACAATCTCATAAAAGTACTAACAGTTTAAATTTATCTCGCTTTTCATTCCATTCATAAAATAAGGTTCCTTATATATAATAATGTATACACTACTTCATTCATTCACAAGACGCGACGCCTTAAGCGCAAACATACAAATAAATTCACAAGTAAGGAAAGAATGGAATGGGAACATATAATAGAAAAAGGACGAGGGCAACGATACTATGGTAGATGGAAAAAGGCAGAAATCATGGGGTAAAAATGCAGTTTGTCCCTCGTAAGCAGCATATTAACTCGGGTAGTTAAAAAGAAAAAAATTGGTTGACTTCCGACGTAGGTAGCGGAAAGGCTATCAAAAAGCCGAGAGTGGAGGGGGACGTTTATGTATGACGGCTTTTGCGATCGTTTGGATGGGAGCTATCGATGAGAGCCGTGGAAGAGCGGTCGCTACAGGCGGGCCTTCGCTGTGACGTGCTAATTAAAGGAAACGGGAGCATCGGAAAGGGCGAAAGCCGCGCGATGTCGGAGATTTGAAACGAATTCACAAAAAAATAAAATAACGAGTGGAACAAGGATGACTCGAGAATGGTATAACCAGTTATGTCAGCAATGAATGGAGGGAGGTGTAAAATTCAATCCAGTCAAACTAAACCATATCAATATTAAAAGTTTTTCGTGGAGTTTTGGTCGATGTCCAGTTGACAACTCTACTTCTGCTTCTTGAAAAATATATTACCAATTTTAAATGTCCTCGTCTGCGATATAATGCAAGCCATGATAAGGATTGAAATAAAGTTCAGGGTTTGCATTATCGTCAGTAATTTTTTTGATTTTATAATTTTGAAGGAAACTTATATTCATCGTAAAATAGGGCACTGTTCCATAAATTACTCAAAATATTCACAGGTAAATACTGATATAAATTCATGTTGATTGAGATTCAATGAACTAAATTTTACGAATGAAAATAATGGAAAAAATTGTGGGCATAAGAAGAAGGGTCACGTTACCACCTACCGAGTGAAGCTTCCTTCAATTGTATGCGAGCTGAATTTGTGGAATTTGCTCATGGTAAATGAAATAAGTTGATCACTTTGTCTCTTCCACACACTTTATTTGTTACCCGTGTCGATTTATAGAGAAAGAAATTCCTCTAGAAAATTACACGGTAGATTTGAAACTAGTAGAGGAGTACCGAATAATGTGTATGGAATAAACAAAGTGAACAACCTATTTAACTAACCTATTTATCTTTATGTTAAGAGTTTTCGGAATTCTCGACGAGTAAACTTTACCATGTCAGGCAATATTAAGTTCTATGGGGTTCTTCATTGAAAAGTTTTAAATAAATGTTCAAAAAATATAAAATACTGTTAGAATGGTATTTATCAGTTTTTCATTCGCATTTTTTTCAAATTGCCAAAATAATGTCTCTTGCCGTTACGTATTATTCCACTTAACTTTTTATTTACCCATATGGCCGTCTTAATAGAGGCATCAAATAAAATTATGTTGTACCATTTATTTCAAATTATGTACTTGCAGACATTCACTGTGAGAAGGGCAATTAGGTAAATTGTTTCACTTAAATATATTCCTACTTTGCGAGGCTGCACTCGCAACAATGCAGTCATAGCGCGAGCAAGTTCTGGGGCCTCAAGTCACAAGTGGATCAGGGGAATAGCAAGAATAGAGTTTTAAGATAAAAAGCGAGAAAAAGGAGCGGTGTAAGCCAAGGTCTTGAGTTTGCGTAACGCGAATAAGCCCTCGCTGGCTTCCCGGATGGTTTTCGAAGGTCGAGGCAATTCACGAAAGGGCTTCCGGTCGGAGTCAAACGCGACCCGAATTGGCGAGGGCGCGGAAAAAAATTCGCCTGATCTGATTTCGTGTCCGACAAGTGAGGCGATGCCCTAGAGTGACGATGACTCGGCAGCGGTTCGTTTTGCTTTCCGCACTTTCGAGGCCTCTTTCCTATCAGGCCGAGCTCCAAGACTCTACTTGCTAGCCTCTGGACGTGTTCTCTTTTCAAGATTAGGTTTAACTAGGGCCGGATTTAGGATGTGGGAGGCCCGGGGCCCATTTTGGTTGGGGGCCCACCAGCGGCGGATCCAGGATTTTTTTCTGGGTGGGGGCACAAGGGTCTGACAGGTCTTCTCATGTTTGAGAATAAAAACAAAATGCAACAATTACTGTAGAAAATATTCTATTAATTATAATAAGAAAGTCATTAATATTAAATTAAATGATTGAGGCTCCTTAGTGCACGAAACAAAACGAACATAGCGATAACCGTATTAAAAATATTGTCTATTACTAAAACCGTATTATTTATCTTGTCTAGTTCTATTATTTATCGTACGTGACCCCGTCCCCTCCCCCTAAATCCGCCTATGAGGTCTATTGCTTTCAAAGCCACATTAGCAACGCCAACGGATAAAGTTTTTATATCAGTAGCATTAAACATTTCTTAGCGTCAATGTTGACGACTAAATGTTAACAAAAAAACCCAGCTTCACCTCGAATCCCCTCATACATGATGGTTTTTCTTCTTTTTTGCGATTTCGTGTAATAAACCTCTAATTGGAGGAAGGCTCATGCTTGGTAAGTGGCCCAGGGTTGGGCCCTCGGCCCCCCCCTGAATTTCGACCCGGCCCTGGGTTCAGCTATGAGCGACGATAATTCAAAGACGCTTTAAACAAAACGAGCAGTTACAGAGAATTTCGGTGTCTGTGGAATTTCTCCAAGATGGTCTCAATACATTTTCTCACACAGTCATAGCCACTAATTTTTTTCTTTTTTCAATGAGATTCAAAGAGCAAAATCAATATTAATGGAAGGATCAGGCAACAATTTTTTTTAAGTTTACCCTCGAAACGACAGGTAGTTATTGTACTAATGCACAGTTTATTGTATACGTTACGCATACCGATGGCAATGCATAATCATTACAGATGCGTGAAAATCGCAAATGTGATGTGCGCAACTAAATGCGACATAGATGCGATGACTGGACTTTTATGATATTTTCACGCAAATTTGCCTTTTCGACAGAAAAATTCGTACATTTTGTGCCGAGCGATGTTTAAATGCTCCGCCGACACTCACCGCTTACTAGTTGGCTGGTTGACACTCACCAGCTACTAGTTGGCTGGGACTCTACGTGGCCGCGAACTACAAGTAGGTGCGGGCAAGCTACACCTCTGCCGCTATATGTCTTATTCCTTAATTTATTATTGTTCTACAACATAATATTTTCAAATATTCTGCATTTTGTCATATAACTGTCTTTCACTACATTTTATCGTCATCTACCTCATTATGAAAGTAAAAAATAGACGCTACAAAATGCGATAAACAGTTATTAAAAGTGCGATGAAATAAAAATGATAGTGCCTTTTTGACGTATCTCTTAACATAATCAATCCCAAAACCTTTCGTGAGGATAGTACCTAAATCAAATTCGTAGATATCCACTATTCTACTTTGACTGGGCTAGTTTCTCACAAAGCTTGAGGATCCAAGAGTTATTGCCACAGCGCAACGATCTAATGCCGTCTTTCGAGATGGCGTTGCAATATCGGGACGAACCGTTTCCCATCCCTTCCATACAGCACCCTCTTTCTAGTTCTACCTTCTGAGTATTCGGCGCACGTTCTGGCCATCTTCAGGCCGTATTTTATCCCCGAAAGGGGCTGCCCTTCGAAAGGGGAGGGCGTCAGCAAACCCTCAACTTAAAGGCGTTCGACGGGGTGAAGGGGGATCTGGGATGAGACGGGGTTGGATGGGCTCTAATCGGGGGCAAGCGGGATGGAGGGTACTGGAAAGTCCTCGAAACGTTGGGGAAAATCCACGCTCAACAATTAGAGTGCAGATAAGTAGAATTCTACTAGGCGACAATAATTTATATTCGCATGTTAAGTGTTGGCCTTCTGCTTGACGCAATGCAAGTTTTGGACATTCATCGTAGCAATATGGAAAATCAATAATTGCTCGTTTCAAATTTAAAGCGACTCGTGATTACAATATGTATTAATGGAAAGCTTATTTTATGCTAAGTAAGTGAAGTTAAAATTTGTTGGCACCCTTAAAATTCATATATTGTTGCTAATATTGAGAAAAAAACTTTTTTTTGGTCAACTCAGGTGTATGACCTACAGGGATGTCGACTTAGAAAAAATATTGATAAGGCCCAAACCGGGGATCTTGCCCTGGGAAATTTTATAAGTAGTGAGTTTTAAGTTTTTCAAGCATTTTAGAAGAGTCTTATGATCAACATTAGAACCCTGTAAACTCGAATCTGGATATCTGGGCACTCGGAGGAAAATCGACAAGCTTGACACATTTTTTCCTCACACCCGTAACGAAATTTTGAGTGGGCACGGGCCCCCTCAGGTCCCATGGAGTCGGCGCCACTGATTACCTAGCCTATCTGTATACTCAATATGGTTTATTTCTCTTTGAAATTCGATTCTCCTTACAATGAAAGATGCAAGTGGCGACTTTTGTATACCCATTACAGTGCAAGGTGGGTGACAACTCATCTAGTTTGTAATATTCCTGATTCCAACCCTTGATAAGCTCATAAATTCTATGATCTGTACAATCACCAGAGGGGGGTGAGTGGAGTGTTTTTTTCCCGAAAGCGCTCCGGTTCGAGGGACGGGCAATTCCCGGTGTTCACAGGAGGAATTGGGGTCTTCGCTCCGAGTGGGAAGTCGCTTGCCTTGGCCCACTCACTGCCCCGAAATAAGGGGGTGGGAGCGAGAGGAAGGGGGTGGGGGCGAGAGGCAGGGGGTGGGGCCAAGAGGGCGACGCACCCGCACGGACACGACGAGAACACCAACAGAACACTCCCTCCGTTCTCTCAAGTGTTGAGGGGAGTGAGTGCATTCTGATCGTGGACAGGACACCCATCTTCATTCGCGAGAAAAATACTGATGCAGTTTGGTATGGGTTCGACTAAAGAGGTCGCATACCGCCCTCTCGTCCGGTCTTTTTTGGTGACGAAAAAAATTGCGTAAAACTAATGCTATCGTCTCGAAATTTTTAAGGTAATTTCTCCTTCTAAACGTTTATCTGAATTTTCGGCATAACATAATTGTATTACGTCGATGGCTAAGTTCTAACAACGCGTATCTCAAAATTTGACCAGTTTGACACAGTTATCTTAAACAAAGTGTAAAAACATTAAAAAATAGAATTCAAGCAAAAAACAACTCTTTGTTGGCAAGTGTATGCTTATTTTTCAGTTTATGATTTTTTGTCTTTAATTTTAGCGTACAATTAGAAAAAATAAATCGTTTTTTTTTCTCTCCTGAAAAGTTGCAATTTTTGAGGTACGTGTTGTTAAAACTAAGCCATCGATATGTGATACGATGTGGATGAAGTTGAATTAGACACTGCAATATTTCCACTGAAATTATTTTTTCGCGAAGCATTTCCTTGTTACAACAGTATTATCAAGCCATGCACTTGGATTCAACCCTCCTCATAAGTTGTCGTGCTACAATACTGATCCATACGATTTTAAATGTCATACGTAGTACAAAAAATATATACAATAGCATTGTAAAGTTATGGAAAGATAGAAAGTATTAAGTATAGAAAGTGAAAGTATAGAAAATTAATAAGGAATCATTTGATGACAAGTGTATCAAGTCAGTAATTTAATTTTTTTGGAAAAAAGTTGGAGAATAATTTTTAACAGTACTTTGCTTTTTCAACTAACCAAAGTAAATTAATGGTGCTATAATAAAAAAGTGATAGGACGTATTTTCTATTTAAAATCATTAAGACGGCAATAAAAGTCTGTAATGAGCGGAAAAAGGTTTATGTTGATATAAATTTTAAACCTTGCTTCGTGGAGTGAAAATTGAAAATAAATATACAGGAAAGTGCGATACCCTTCCAGCTCCTGCCTCAGTATTTCTATACAGCAAGGACGGTATAGTCAGCAATTTTAATTAACTTCATAATGATTATGGCAAGCCATTTCTATCTTAAGTACCAAAGTTTGCTTTAATGGAGTACGTATGGAAAAAAATATAAAGAGATGTGAATATCTTCCAGCTCCTCAAGTTCTTGACATTTCCATTCAGAGAAAAGCGATGAAAATGAGGAATGACGTCTTTCATTGGCATGGGAGTTAAAATGGAGTGCTTTCTGGTTGCCATGGGGATTACGAAATGATTCACAACGCGTTAGAAACGAAGCACGGTCCTGCGTTTCGCGAAGAGTAGAGAGAAAGAGGAACACAGAGACAGAAAAGGTTGACAGAGACAAGGGAGAGAACGAAAATTGATGGACGCATGAAATTTAAGGCCATAAATGTCAAGGGCTCAGGGCAATGCTTGGAGAGCGTGGGAGGGAAACTTTTTGGGAGTAAAATCATCTCTCGTCGGGAGATAAATTCCATTCTATTTTTTTAAAAGAGGAGTCAATTGTATTCAGTTCAGCGACCATTAATGCTAAAAAATATTTTATGATAATTAGCTATTAATATTCCCTTCAGTTACATATTTAAAGGTAAAATTAAGTTATAATTATTAATTTTATATTTGAATATAAAAATATTTTTCGGTGATACAAGACACTTACATCAGTCATGTTATTTCATGTAGTCAAAGTAAAGGATAATTTGCATTACTTATTATCAAATTTTGCTAACGTATATTCCAAAGGCGATGAGTATGTAAAAATTTCAATAACTTTGTCGTTATACGCTGTATTCGATCAAACATGGCAAATTTTTTGTGTGCAAATTACGCAAATTTTGTATACCTGTGGCATCTATGATAAAGTTTATTCTCAAAAGTTAGGTCGTATTACATTGAACTAAAATTAAATGTTAAAGTTAGTGATTTTTATTTATAACTAGCTGACCCGACAGACTTCGTCCTGTCAAAAAAATTTGTAATGTGGCAGTGTTTTGTTCCTACCTTTTTTATATTCTTTGCAAAAAATTATCCTGAACAGAACCGTCACCCTGGTAATAATTCGGTGTGAATTAAAAATAATTAAATAAAACACTATAAGCATTTAAAAGTAAGTAATTTTAATCATGTAAATCATAATTATTAACAAAAAAAAATCAGTTCTATTTTCATTGTAGTGCTTTGTGATAAACGATGTTTTTTGTTTGATTACCTGGCGCATAGACAAACAAATCTGATGGTTTTCCAATACGGGAACAGGCAACATACAATTGACCATGTGAGAAACATGGGTTTTCCAAATTAATACCACAAACACTTAATGATTTCCCCTGGGAATTGTTTATGGTCATAGCAAAAGCAAGCCGCACTGGAAATTGTAGTCGTTTAAACTCAAATGGCACATCAGTCGGAATCATTGGGATGCGCGGTATGAGAACATCTTCTCCTTTATACTTTCCTTTCAATATAGTTGCTTCTATCACGTTGTTTAGTGGTTTTTTTTATCGCTAACCGTGTGCCGTTGCAAAGGCGCGGTTGGTTGATATTTCGCAACATTATAATTACGGATCCAACCTTTAATTGAAGATTGTGAGGTGGCAATCCTGGCAAATCCAGCGAGTTTAAAAATTCCGGTGGATAGTTAACTACATCGTCTTGGTTAGTTGCCGAATCAACTGATTTATATATCCTCGATTCGCCTGTAATTTGTTCTTGAATTTTGAAATTTAATTCATTTACATCAATGTTTTTGGCTGCCAATATAGCTCGTTCGCTTAACCAATCATGGTTTCTGTAATTTTGAGCAACATCTGGAAATACCTTCTGAATGAGTTCTTCTTTTGATTGAGTTAAATGACAAAAACTTTGAGGAATGTTAATGCATCCAGTCAACATGTCAATAGGAAAATTGCCATTACCAATGTCAATGAGTTGTTTAGAGAATATGTTTCCAGATTGGTCATTTTGCAACTCAACACGCATATTCTTGCTTAAATGAAGTACTTTGACATATTTCCACAAATTGGATGACTTTAGAAATGCGTTGAGTTCATCAGCTGGCGTTGATCGTGGAATCACTGGCAATGTTTGACGAAAATCTCCTGCTAATAAAATCATTGCACCACCAAATCGGTTCTGATTGCTCCGTAGATCTTTTAATGTTCTGTCTAAAGCCTCCAAAAAATTTTTATGTGCCATCGTGCATTCATCCCAAATGATCAATTGACATTGCTGCAAAACCTTTGCCATTGCAGAGTTCTTCGAAATGTTGCAGGTTGGAGTTTCATTGCTTTGCATATTTAATGGCAATTTTAGTGCTGAATGGGCTGTTCGACCACCTTCAAGCAAAGTTGCTGCGATTCCCGACGAAGCGAGTGCAAGTGCAATTTTATTTTGTGAGCGAATTGTTGCTAATATTAATGAAATCAAAAAAGTTTTTCCTGTACCACCAGGTGCATCTAAGAAGTAAATCCCCCCAGTTTCATCATTTTTTACTTTCATAAGAGTATCAAATACATACCTCTGTTGTTCATTCAACAGTGGAAGATTTGTTTGAATTAATTCTTTCAAAGTGTTGAGATCATACAGTTTTTCTCGGTGCAACTCTTGGTTAAAAGATTCATGCATTGGACGATTGGGCGCGGCCAGGCCTAATTGAATTAATAGTTTGTTTGACATCATCAAGCACATGTCTTCAATTGAAATCAATGCTTCGTTGTAAATTTCTTCACTGATTTGCATATTTGGATTTCCCATTCTATTCCGTATTTGACACAAAATATCATCACACATATAATCTTTGTACTTGATCCACAAATCAATTGGGTTTGATGGGAAGCATGTAGATATGATTATAGAAAACAATGTTCGTATTTGATGAGCGTGTGAAGATATTACAGCATCACTGAGAGTTTGGTCCCAATGAGCGTCATTTTCTAGCAATTGTAAACGTTGACAGGCTTCTCTGTAGGATCCACACAATTCACCATCAACAGTTCGTAAATGTTGGAATGATGTTGGGCCACACTTTTTGACGTTAGGAACACAGCTACATTTCTTAGATAACAGTGAGTGCTTGTAATTTAATATGAACTTTATATAATAGCAATAAAGCTCAAATTGATTCTACGTTTTAGTTAGAAAACGTTTGTATGTGAAAAAGAAAAGGGCTGTTTTTAGGGTTTTCCCGGCAATTATTCGATTTTTTCTCGCCGTAAGAACCATCCTTGGACTTCAACGAACATTTTAAAAAAAGAATTGGCCAAATTGGTCCAGGCGTTGTTGAGTTATGCGCTTACCAACACATTTTGCGATTCATTTTTATATATAAGATTTTCTTAATCTAAATCCAAAATTCTAGTTTTCTTTGATTTCACTACCTCAGACAGTATTTTTCCCGAGACCTAAACGCATCTCGTTATGCAAGAAAAAATACGTTCATATCGACATTTAATCAACCCTATTGACCATTAGTTACGTTTATATCGTCCGTTCACATTAATATTTAATCTTGTCGGACTTAATCGATTAAGTCGTATTCAGAGCCTTATTTTCCTTATCTTTTATATTGTTTTAATCATATCCTCCGTAATTTCAAAATCTGATGTAACAAAAAGCGGGCGAGGACGAGAGAGGCCCAGAAAATAATCTGGTCCTGCCGGAAGCTGTGAGGTCAGGAAGCCATCTTTCTTATTCATCATCATTACGGCGGAGTGGGTCGTATTTTTTCCGGGGAGACAGGCCGCCGATAGGTGGCTCCAGAATTGTGACATTTCCGCATACGCCTCTGTGTGCTTCTCTTCTAACCGGCGGCGGATGCATCGAGATGAGCCCGGGGGATGGGGAAACACGCTCCGACGCCCAGACTACGATCTTTCGGCAGAGCCACGGAACTCCTGCTCAACCGGCAGTATTCTCTCTAGATTTCCTAACGTGCTGCCTGTTTAAACTAAACACTATCATCTTGAATTCTCAGTGTATTTTTTCAGATTTCACTTGATATTTATTAAAGTGCTGTTCTTGAGAACGCTGATAATTTCTTAGGGTAGCAAATATATGTATGAATGAAAGCATCACATGGGACTGTTAAATTTTGCGAAGCATAATTAAGGACCTTGGAAGCCAAGGTAGGTAACTGCATTTTTTTATTTTTGGAGATAAGTACAGATAATGGTTGGTGGCGTACAAATATTGTTGGGGCAAAGGGATACTAGTAAATCACTGATAAGCATATACATACAGATTCAATGATTTACGTGTATTTCCTTTTTACAAAAATATTGTGTGCCCCACCAACCATTATCTGTACTTATCTCCAAAAATAAAAAAATTGTACTTACCTACTTGGCTTCTAAGGTCATCACCATTGTCACCTGAAAATAGTCACCTTTATAATAATAAAATTTTTTGAGAGTATAGAAGTTATTAATTGGTACAAAGGTCATTGTAAATTATACGTACATGATACCTATATGATGCATTAATGCTAGTATACACACGTGCAGCCCATAAAAATAGCATCAAAGTTATAAATTCTTATCACTAGGTAGGTATTCATTTACTAAATTTTGTAAATTGTACATTACAACATGGTAAAATGTGTAACTAGATTACATGTAAATAGATGTATGTATAGAATATCAATAAAATATTACTAAGACACTAGATGGCTGTAGAGGAGAGAATATCAGAACCAGCATTCAGTTAGGAAAACAAAATTTTGAATTGGTGAAAGAGTGTTATCTATTTTAATGTTTAGTTTATGTATTATACTGTTGCCTTTTCCATGAGCTAAAACCTAGTCAGGGTGGAAAGTTTTGGGCTCTCCAATGACCAATGACACCAGCGAGGGAAAAACTCCATTACTTCCGGAAGGAGTGCTTGTACCGGATAAGTGAAAGGATAAAAGCCGATCAAAAGGTATTCCACGTGATGACGTATCATAGAAAAATCTGTTGGAAAGGACGTGAGGAACTCTTTCAACAATATTTTCCCTGAATACATAGTAACAAATGAGCCTTGGAGACGCAGTGGATCAGAAGTGACACCTGTGGGTGGATGTTACCCATGGCAGCGAAGTCGGCAAGGTCTCCGATGTCCAAATAAAGTGCAACCCTCTCGTAGACGTATCAGCTGTATATATAGGATGAAAGAGAATAGCCCTTTCAGGCAGGGGTTTGTGTATTTGGAAACGGGGGCCAAGATGGGTGATTCGCAAAATAATAAATTTTAACTTATCATCGGCGGTAGAGCACCTTTAAAACTGAAATTCTTCATTTCCAGTGCGTTACTTCCGCGTCGGTTGCTGTGGCAATGACAGCAGTTTCGCTGGAACTATTGCAAGCGTCTTCAGATCGAAGATGGATGGACGAAGATCAGGTGGAAGAGAAACTGTTGTCATCGCCATAGCAACCGACGCGGTGATGTGTGGATGTGAAGAACTTCATGGTACACTGCGGCAATCTCCGTTCTCACCTTTAATAATAATTATGCTGTTGATCGCCATTCTGGTGCGACAAAAATCAAAATATTTTTCCTTCCATACCAATATTTTGGCTCCTCGTGGCCCAAACGAGCGAAGAATGAGATTAAGAGATACGAGGGTTTAGTTGAAGCCAGTGGATCATTGATGATTAACGATTCACTGAACAAACGACACTCCTCTACCGTGTACATGGGATCTCTTTCCTCCAATGTCTTTTCTTTCCATCCGTTTTGCCGACAGAAGGAAAAATGTCCCGCTCCCTGAGAAAATTCTACTCCATTCATCACGAAAAAAACAGCGCATCCCGATGCTCATCTCATCGGTTTCCAGACGCTATTATTTCTACGTTATTCGCCCATTATAAATGCATCTTCAGAGTCACGCGAGCATTCAAGCTGGCCCATTATTGCGTCGCACGGTGGAAAGGGGAGGGGATGGATTTATAGCAGTCGGATCTACAGCATCTTGCAGGGATCTGCCAGTCACTCTTCTCTCCTCTCTGAAAGCCGTTATATAAAATAAACTGAATACGAGACGTTAAAAATGCATAGGATTTCCCAGCAAATATTAACACATAAATTACACAAACGTATTGAAATATTATATTTCGTCAACATCATTAAAATTTAGCAAAAAAATTTAATTTATATGCTGCCTGTAAACTAACAGGGCATCCGTGTTTGAGTAGATATTTCTTCCAAGCAAATAAAACATTCTAAATGCATTCGAAACCAAAAAAGTGACTATCTCTACGTTAGTTTGATTGTATATTTAAAACATCTTTCATTCTCAATATCCCTTGTATGCTCACATAAGTACTTTTTTTTTTAGGAGTAAACTTAAATTGCGAAAGTCTGAGCGCTTGTCATTTATGTAATGTAATATTAGTTTTAATATTTTGTCATTTTAATGAGAGGAAGGTTAATTAATTCCCAGATATTTGTAGAAAAGCATTTGTTATACTGCTGAAATTGATGAAGATGCCGCAAAAAAAGCGAACTTCGAAAATAATGGCTCAATTGAAAGAATACATTACAAAAAAATTGCAAATTGCTTATTTCAACTTAAAATTCACTAGAAATTTGAGGCCGAGTGAATAGTACCCTTTATAATAGCAGTAAACAGTACCGTTTTTGTAAATATTCTACGAGGTACTTCATGTCGTCCCAAAAATATAGTGTGGTATTAAGGGGGGTTGATGTAAGCGTCTATATATTCTACGAGCGAAATATTCTACGAGGTACTTCATGTCGTCCCAAAAATATAGTGTGGTATTAAGGGGTGTTGATGTAAGCGTCATGAGGAAAGGGTAGGGAAGAAGGAGGAAGAGAAACCCGGCGTTGGCATTAGTCTGCTCGAGCCGAAAGGCACCAAAGGGACCACGGCCTATTGTCCCATAAAAATGACGAAGTGCTGAACATTCTTGATTCGCCTCCTGCACAGCTCAACCTAGGATCGGGCGGTCTCTGAAAATTTTCCGCGATAGCTAAGATTTGAACCTGGACCCACAGGGTAGGAAGCTGACACGTAGGAAACGACTATATCAACCCCTTCCCCGTCCCTTGAAATAATTAGCCATTATAATAATCAACAAATACCATCAACATATATTGTGGCTATCGAGCAGGAATTTATAAAAAAATGACGATGAGGAAGATGTCTGAAACTGATAAAATATTCATCCAGTCCCTACTGAAAGTGCTTCGGTATTCTTTTTCAATTAAAGCTTGTCTCGCAAAAGTGTGCTCTCAAATTGTGTATATTCAATTGAGGGGGTCCGTTTTCGTGCGCGATATTTTCCATCACGAAAAGTACTCGTGTGTAATCATTGATATGGATGCATACAGCTGAGGGCTAATTGAGGATGGAATTTTGTTGATACTGCTGAATATACCGCACAACTCCCATAGTAAAATATATCTCCTGATTCAAAGATGGGAATAACTTTTTTGAAAACTTCATCATAACGGAAATAGCTTTAAAATATATTTGCTATTAATTCAGTAGATGGGCTGGTGCATTGATAAAAGAACTGTTGCAGTATTTCATTTAATAAGTTACGGGAACCTTTTGTATCATTAAGATAACTGGAAAGTAAATTGTTTGCTGAATTTATTCCTACGTTAAATTGGGACTTTTTAATAGATGAAGTTGTTTTTAATCCATTCACACTCAGAATTCGTTACAAAATACTGTCATGGTGCAATAGCGTAGTAGAAACTAACGACTCCTTAAACCCATTTTCCTTGCTCTGCGCCATTAATCTCTGCCATTTTTGAAGCTGATGAATTATCTCGCTGAACTCCACCTCCTTGAAGGGAATGTGTAGTCTATGCATAGACCGAGACACCATGCCAAAAGATTCCCGTAATCTGGTTGCGCTACGGGGATCGCCCAAAATATGCGTCGCCCTCATAGCGAGTTCGATAAATCAAAGTGCTTAATGAGGTCATAGGGACGCCATTCTCTTTGCAGAGATATATAATTATTTTTCGTTATAACTTGAAATGAAAATAAAGGTGAAATTTTCTTAAGCTTCCGTACGCATGGAAAGTCTGGAATCTTGAACGAACTTACGTAAGATTTTAATCTCACTTTTCACAAATAGGTATGAACTTTCCAATTTAAAAAGAAATAACTCTCATTCACTTAAGACAGTTTTATGATTTGTCATGGCTTTTAATAGATGATACATATGGTATATGGTTAAAGGTTCTCCTAAGGTTTGTAACTTATTGATAATCGCCTGCAATATAGAGTTATTTCCCTAAATACAGCAAGTCTTTTAATATAATTGTAAATTTTTGATACAGTTTCATAAATAAAAATGGTGCAACATTTGCTTCAATGTTGTATTTCGAAAAATATAAATGCGGACAACTTTTGTGAAATATTGTTCAAGTTTGAGTTGAAAAAAGTAATCTATGAAAAACAGTTTGAATCAAAACATGCACTTTTGTATTGAGAACAACTGGGCAAAGTTTCAACTTCCGTGCTAAAGAATAAGAAAATATGTTTTGTCCCGCATTTTTTGATTCCAGCCTATTGTGCGTCGAACACTCATCGTCAGCAATGCTCTCGCCTCGCTGTAAAGCCGGTCAAACAAGCGCTGAGTGCGGATAGGCAACGGGGTAGCGCGGCCACCCTGACTGCTTTGACCGTCGACCGCGAATCACTATATCTCCAGTGTCCTGCACCTTGACTGCACGGATTAGTGAGGGAGTACACAAAGGCGGGGGCGCTGGAGTGCACCAACGCATGCCTCGATGATGCGTTTTACTCGATGCACTAACATTCGGGTCATGCTTTGACTTTCGAAGGTCGAGAATTCGGCAGTTGCGTGAACATTGCTCTAGCGAAAAGTAAATAAGTGGCGGCGTGTGCTTGTTGTTTGCTTTCCGCGTGGAAAATAGCCGTGTTGCTAGTGACGCGAGTTAAGGGCTCAAGGGGACGCATCACTTTCTATAGGCCGGTCATTTTCCATCTGTTTTGGTGACGTATGTCTATTTTAATAATTAAATCACCATCGAGAAAATTTCAAGGTATTTCGAACGTTGCCCACATTTGCCTGGATATCATATTAAAAAAATTACGCCGGAGAAAATTTTAGGGTAATATTTACAAATTTGTGGATAGGAAAATATTTAGATAGGGAAGCTTAATGCTACTCGTAAATATTTAGATGATAGAATGAGTTGTGAGTAGTTCGTCTCGAAAAAAGACCAGTGCAGCCGGAGTGATGCGCCCTCTTAGGATACGCCGCAGATGTATGGGAGAGCTGCCCATGGATCAGAACGACAATATCGGTGGTAGTGTGGTTTGACGACTGATCCGTGAATTTTAACTGACTGTGTTGTCACTTTGTGGGACCACTTCGTCTCATTTTCCGAGTGTGTCCGCTGACCAACTTCGCGAGATGACATCCAACGACCATCTTTGGAGGGATGAACCCGGCAAGTTTACTGATTTTAGCAGAAGTTTTGTCAACTGATGAGTGTCATACAATAGGTTAAGATTAGATGATGACGACGTTTGACTGAAACGGCGAAGAATTGGAGAAAATGAGTAACTTTTCCGGTGCACCACCCAAAAACTCCTCATGCACGAATCCACTGAGAACGCATACAACCACATGATCAGGAGAAAAGTGGCTTAACAAAAGGACAAAAAACTGACAAATGGAGCATTACAGCCTCATACAATGAAGGAAGGAACCTACAACGCTCACCGAGGTGAAAAAATCAGTCTTTTTGGATAATAGAGAGAAGGTAAGTCAATCAACACTATTGTCTGACCGTCATAAGTTGGCACTTGTTTGATTAACTATCAGCCAATCTGTGATAATCTTTCATTCCAGTAGTGCGAGGGGGAGTGATGTACCGCGCGAAGCAAATATTGCAGTTATAGTGATAGTAGTTTCCCTTGCTTTATTGGTAGAATGTTTAGCGGATAATGTTTAGAATATTATTTGCCTGTGCCAGTCGGCATCGCCCTTTTCATGATAGTATTTCGAGTGTCATTTTTTAACGCTTTAATAAAATAGCAGTAACTTTTCAGGTTGTGCTACAGAGCCTCAGCTTAGTTTAGCTATACTTAAATGCACATTTAAACATAATTCAGTTTTTAAAACTTCCAAGACCTTCTTTTTCTAATAGGATTACCTAGTAGTTTATGAGGTACATCAGTTGCTTTACGAATATAATATTAAAGGATCCTAAACTCGGTCTCTAAAAGTGTTGTCACACACTGTGTATTTTATTGGGTTAACAAAAGTCACCACTCGCGTCGCTGACGGACAAAGTGATCCGAATCGTGCAAGGTTACGCGGGAATTCCACCGAGTCAGGTTCCCCGATTCCATCTCGGCCGACGTTTGTACGAGTTGTGCACCGTAATCAGGTGCATATTTGATTTCACTACTAAAACTCGATTTTCGATCCTAATTGAAATTGAAACCGCAAAACATAAATGGTTTTTGACACTCTAGCGAAGATGGACAGTGGATACGAAATCCTAGGGTGGGCTCACCGGGTACTCTTCTGGAGGCAGGGTCTGGAAGTGTTAGCGTATCACCTCTGCACCTCAGCGCGCCGCCGTGATAGGAGCCCTACGACGCCTCGTGGGACGGGATAGGGAAGGAAGGGATGGGACGAGGAATCCCGCTCCGTCAAAAAGGTGGGCGGGTCCTACCATCAGCGAAACCAGGCAACAGCCATTTCCATTGCTTTTGGAGGATTATCCTATGAGGAAGAATAATCCAATGTTCAAATCGTTGGATAGCGAAGATGGACAACTCGTAAATCGAAACGTCGGTCGAGATGGAGTTGGAGGACCTGACTCGGTAGAATTCCCGAGTAGCTTTCCACTATTGTATACGCCGGGAAAGCCTCCGATCCTTCTTCAAAGCGATCCGAGTTTCACGAGGAAATAAGGTACAGTTAGGGGTGTTAACCGAAATGTATAATCATGATGCTTGTGATCTGTCAAATTCACAACTTTTCCATGGTATTCCTCGAAGTTACAAACACTATAATGCAAAATATTGGAAAATGTGGATCGCATTGGACTCATTACCGCGCTGCGGACATTTTTGAAAAACGATTAAAATGCGACCGAAGTTGCAACGGAAGTCTACCTTCTATGGGAAGGGAATTTTGGCTCCCTCCATGCAGTCCCCCTGAGTTATTTAGAAAATGAGAAATAACACCTGAGAAAAGATGAGATTAGTGCAATAATGATTCTGGCTCGAAAAATTGCCTTCTGCACTAGGTTCAACGAAGAGGTAACGGGACGCCATCTACAAAAAAAGAGGTAAGAGAGCTACCCTACCATCTCGTGTGTCTTTTTTTTTTAATCATCATCTACTTCTCTGAGCTGAATCGTCCACCGTAACACTGCCTCACTATAGTGTGTTAAGAGCGGTTCGTTCAAAAGATATGAAGCATGCAACTTGGCAAGAGGCGCTCTTTTGTCTTTTGGCGTTGCAGCGGAACAGAATTACTTTCTCGCAGGGCTGGAAATGGGCTTAAGAAATGATAAGCTCGGAGAGGTCTCTGGAGCTTATTTGTTTTGAAAAAGCGACCACTACATATACATTTTTCCCTAAAAGTTATGCAATTTTTCTGGAACAGCAAATAAATTACTAACTGGGTTAGTTTATTTTATGGATAAGCCACTAATTTAATTAATTCAGAATTTAAATATAAAATTTCAGTAACCCTATTTATTTTCGGGTGAAGTTAATGAAATTTCTTCTTTGGAAATATTTACCAGAGTTCCTGTTTTAACCCAGTTCTACACTATACTGTCACAGATAAACTATCAGGTTTTGTACGATTTTGTGGAAAGGATTATTCGTTTAAAAAGCACCTTTATTTAATAATTATATAGAGCAGACACTTGCTAACATTTTTGTCCGTGCCACAAATTTTTAAATTTTGCATCAATTTTGTCCAGATGTCAATTTTTTTACTTGCACCGTCAATTTTTTCTATTTACCGAGAAAATTTCAACATGAAACATAAGCTTTATATAAGTAGTTCGTTATAGATGAAGGAGAAAATAATACCAATAGAGCGGGAGTGATGCGCCTTCTTAGCATCATCAAGTCGCTATCAAATGGCTGACCATTTTCAATACCAAATTTTCTAAACGTGGTCGAACTAGCCTAGTTTCTCTTTGCAGATGGATGAAGTACTTAGCGAAGACACGTTGGAGGCGGAGTTAGAGAGTAGAATGTTGGGTAAATGAGGGAGAGGAAAGAAGAGAAAGGGTTTTTAGGTAGAGTTAAACGGAGTAGATCTTATTGTGAATTGAGGAGGGGAGTGCACAAAGGGAGGAGATACTGCCTGAATACTGCAGCGTGAAAAACGAGAAATGAAAAATAGCGACGATTATTTTAAATATCGATATTTCTTCTTCGTAAATGAGTACTCAAATGTTATAGGCATAGCATAACAGAGGCCTCAGACGAATCCGTCCAGACGTCTGCAGCGCAGTTTTTGGTCGAGGTATCTGGGAGCCTTTAAATACTCCTTGGAAAACTACCTTAATCGGTAGAATATTTTAATCCTGAATACTTATTTGGCAATGTAGTTGAACTGGCCTAGTTTCTCTAAGCGTAGAGGCTACTTTATTCATCCTCAAAATCCTTCCCCTCTCTCTCATCCCTAACTTCTCCCCTCCCTCCTCCAATTAGCAATCACCGCACGGCACTGCGAGTGGTTCGCCTCCTCGCCTCCAGAGGGCGCGCGCGAAGGATCCTCGCGCACACTGCGGCCATGAACTTCCGCAAGACAAGATCTTCATCAGCGGTTATCGCCCGGGAGATTGGTTCGCTCCCCTTCTTAACAACTCTGTTATCTTCTCACCTCGTCATCACACGCACACAACCACGCGAGGCGCCCTTCCTATGCTTCATTTTAGGTCATCGCTTTAACGTCTTTCCCAGCCGCTCACCTGCATTGCCATTTTCAGGAAATTGTAATTACTCGGGAGAAAACCGATAAAATCGTCTAGTCTCCGTAATGTGTTTCCTCTTTCATATCATCTCCAAGGCTGCACATTATGATTCACCATTCCTACGGATCAATATTCAGTTTCTGTGCTCTCCTCCCATTAACATTATACTTCAGTATACATATTCCAGCAATTTTGTCCATAAAGTAATCCTCTTCCAACCATTTAGTTCAAATACTTATCGCAAATCTATCATATCTAAACGTCTTCTTACATCATGACGATGCCTTGTTCGACTGCAATGGCCATG
Source organism: Ischnura elegans (assembly GCF_921293095.1). Lineage (NCBI taxonomy): Eukaryota > Metazoa > Arthropoda > Insecta > Odonata > Coenagrionidae > Ischnura > Ischnura elegans. Next base: position 91,628,652 of record NC_060252.1, read on the forward strand.
ACGTTATAGACATATAAAAAGAATTTTACTAGTTCTTTCCAAATACCCTATCACTAAAAGTAAGTAATTAGTTAGCTATCGCAACTGCCAACTTAATTTTCAGAATGGAGTTATTCGTCCTCTTAACCAATCAGTAGACTCCAAGTCGATAATGATCAACGACAAAACATCATCACGAGTATAGACGCTGGGTATTGAATTTCAGCCCGTAAGTAATATCGTAAACCACCCCTTGTATGGTGACTTAGCCAACTCAAAGTTATAGCAAAAAGATTTCCACTTCACCCATGTGATAAATATGCTTTTAAAAACATCTGTCAGAGATGCAGAAAACTGTAATTAACTAACAAGTAAGAACCTAAGTTAGTTATGAACTCAGCGATGAGTTTTTTCTTACTCAGTTTTTGCTGAACGAAGTTTGTTTATACCCAGGGACAAACGAAGTTCCAGAGCTCCCAGTAGAGAGTGCTTATATTCAGGGATGCCATATTTGGAGAGTGGAGTTGAATCAGTAAATCATGAATGATGATCGATTTCGCAGATCTAAAGGTGGAATAAATTGTTGAAGCATAAATAGAATATTACAAATTAAAAGAGATCCGCTAAGCTAGTTCCCCTAAAACCGTGATAGCTGGCTTTAGATGACCATAGCGATTGCAGGCGGGATCATGATTGGGATGCGTCCGCCATTTTGTATCATAAATCGTTTGAAATTTTTTAAATTTTTTATTGCAATAGAAATAATGCAAAAGGTGTGCCGTTAGTTTCAACACGCTAAATTTCGAAAGCAATTCAATCCTGGAAATTTTTGCGGAATGCTTTCAACTTTGAGGCCATGTATTTGAGGTTTTACCCACCATTTTTCGGTTTCGTCCCACTGTGGGACGGTCGATTTTCAGCAGTTGGTACTTTTTATCGACCAGTGCGTTAACAGGGCGGAAACACATACCACTCATCGGCTTATATAATGTCTTTCACGTCAAAGGTGTTCTGCGACAATCGAGTACCACCTAAAATGAGTGCAAGCAAAATGAATAACAATCCACTTTCTAATGTCGTAAAAAAACCTTTTACAGCATGACTGACTTTCACAAAAGATTGTACGTTTTATACTCCAATAAATTCGAAAATAATGTCGGGAATGATTGCGATTACAATCGAAAGTCTACGTTGTGTGATCATTGGTCAAAATTATTAATGCTGGACCCTCATCACTTGAACCGCGCAATGGAACTTTTGACTGTGCGAGCCAATTCCCAATTGGATGAAAGTGATCACGCCGCTCTCCGTATAACATTCACCAACCCTGCTGACTGTTCGTTAATCCCCAAACTCCACAGCCATAATGACCCAACTAGTTTTCCCATCTTTCGCCAATCTTTTTGCTGGAAGTTCCCAAGTTTGGTCATTATCCCCCTGGGTCTCTCCATTCCTGAGTGTGTTCCTCGTACGTGTGAAACATGTGGAGCGGATCACCCAGTGGCGGTTTGCCCATAAGGACTCTCGGACGCCGCCCCTCCCAAATATTTGAAAAAGTAAAAAAAATATAAATATCCATTAATTTATAATTATACATCTGATTAATCAAAGCGTTTTTTCAGTCCCATCCATCGAAAGTGTTGGAAAAACACGAAAAGAAATAGCGCGAGAAGTTCGTATTTGTAGCTGTGGGGCGCTGGCCAGAACGTCCCAATCCATCCCCATGCAGTTATATGGAGAGTGGTAGTGGTGGGGGCCGCTGGTGCTATGACGCGTCTAACGTTGTGTCTTATGGAAGTCTTGGGACGTCGTCCGAAAATGCGCAGAGCGACGAGTGAGTTGACATCTCAGCGCAGGCCGGCGGGCGTATAATCTGGCGTCTACATGATGCTGCCACAGAAAAGGGACCTACGGAATCAGAATGGTCACTGTACTGGGTGTAGTTATACGATTTTAATTTTTAATTACTGCTAGGTATTGCTACAGTAAATAAATTATCCCATTATGCTTGCTTTTTTTGGTGTTTGAATTCCGGAACACATAAAATCCAACCAGTTAAAGGCCGTATTGACGAAGGAAAACTATTCTCGAGTATTTGACACAGTTCTGTTATGATTACGAATTTCAAGAACCTTGGGGAAACTAATATTATAATATTCAGGCCGTAACAATGTATTCATATCTTCCCGATGATTAGAAATACGGTACCTATTTTTCAGATAAATTTATCAAAAGACCTGCAGTATTAGGAAAAATCAGTTAACATTCCCCACTGATTTATAATTTAAGAAATAGTTGCGTGCGTGAAAGGGTGAAGGATTAAATATGATTTAAATCGTTAAGCGCGACATTAAATAGAGTCATTCAATTAATGTCATGAAGTGCCGGGTACAATGCACCTTTTGTGTGTAGGTTCATCATTTTTCTAGCCGTCCTTGTTGTATTAGTTCATGTTCACCTAATTCCTCGGCGGCAGAGCGGTAGCTGTCTGACGGAAAATGCCCACTTGGGTCTGATTTAAGTGGCCTCGAAGAGTTCATATCAGTGCGGAAATCCTTACAGCTCCCATCTGTGGCTCAGTCGAGTCGTCTTCTTTTACGATCTAGAACTTATTTTCTATTATATCATGGCAATGATTTCGAAGACACGGTTATTCCAAATGCGACCCGTTGGCGTCTCGTGTGTTTACCACATATGAATAGGGTGCCTTCATAGCTCGGCTCGACTCAAGGAGATGGTCCGTGACGTCCTTTGTTTGCTTGAATGCCTTTGCTGACCTTAAATTCGTCCCTCAGCTGAATCAGCATTAGTGGACCACGACTTCTATCTCCCTTGAGTCGTCCTTATAGTAACGGCAAGACTCTCGGAAAGAACGGAGTGAAATGAGTTCAGACATCATTTTCGAGGAGTTAATTGTGCATAATTGCCGATTAAGAAGTTTCTTAGTGCTGTGTGTACATTCAAGAAGACAATTTTGAATTAATCAACAGTGCTCGTTTTTTTTTAAGGGAAATATAGGGAAAATTGTCCCAATTCTGTGTCCAGGCACCTTGTTCTTTTTGGTCGTATTTTTCGTCGGCCTATTTTGTGTCGTCCCTTGTTTATTTATAGACTAGTGCCCTTGCCATGTGTTCAATCAGAAAGAAATTGTTGTCCAGCGCTGATTTCAACGAACGTGTAATTGATCACTTTGCTGGACAAAATGGAAGAAGGATGGACTTTTGCAATATAACTAAAGGCCTGTGAGTATTTCATATTTTGTTAAAAATGTGTGAGAAATGTTTAATTGTTGATTTTAAATCATACTGTATTCAAGAAGCAACGCGAACACCGCCATCAAAGTTTACATCTGTAATAGCAAAGCGCGCGCATTCTAGTAGTGTTTGTTGCCTCGTGGAAGTCAGTGATACTCTCCTCCCTCATCAGGTGTTACAAGTGTCATTGCTACCTAAATCATTGCAAATGTTGTATAGATTTGACAAATAACGCATTATGATTGCAAAATGAACAACAGAAGTGTATTGCGGGCATATCCGCACGAAGAATGTAGACGCTAAAACCTAAAGTTACGTATTTTCGTTTGTATTTGCAAAATATCGCAGCAAATATATTTTTATTCTTCAATATCATTGATCAGTATCATCGAGAGTCCGGACTAAGCCGATCTGTATGACTGAGAGTCTACTGCATTTAGTATTTATTAATCAAGCTTTATTAGGAAAACTAGGTATTTTTGTTGAAAAAAACGGAACGTATGGCATCACAGAATTTAATTCCTAGATTGCCGTAAAAACTTAATAAAATACACGAAATATTAAAAAATTATGACCCCCCGGTGGAGTGCGCCCCCCCTAGCATTTGACTCACGAGCCGCCACTGGGATCACCAGCGAGTTTAATGCGGGATAAGCGGCCCGTGAATTAATACCTTCACTGAAAATAATTCGAGCTCAACAATTCCAATAAATCTCCCTATAATGTTTCTAACTTTGCCGCGGAAAAAAGTTTTTCGGCAAATTTAATTTTGTGCGAGCCACTAACAAGTAAAATGCTTTATATAATTCAATACCTCCTTAATAACAACTTAGGTCGGCAAACCTTAGCTATTTAAGAGCCAAATATTTATTTAAAATACAGTGCAATCTGTCTTGAGCGGCCAAGGAGGCAAATGTCTGTCGAAGGAGTCGATCTCAGAAGAGAGGTAAGAGACGTTTTATGTGGAATGAGTACCTACTAATTTTATGGCCCAGTAATTGATTTGTGCCAAATAAAAATGCTACAAATTTCTTCTCATTTATAAATGTCATCGCTAGGGGGGTAAAAATGAAGAAAATCTGTTTCATGATATGAAGAGGCGGCTGTGTTGTTATACATGCGAGCAAATTATATGCTATTTAGAACGTACTATGACTATGATGGAAGATATTAGTTCCCAAAAAATATTCACAATTCAGTGTTTGTGGAAGTAATGGCCGAAGCCTCAAACATTGATCATTGGCCGAGAAAATATGACTGCTGGTGGTTGAAAGACAAGGCATCTGAGAAAGATACTAATTCAGGATACATGATCTGGTTCTTGGGAAAAAATGTTCGTCTTGGGAGTAGGCCGTTTGGGCAGGTTTCACGCATTCGAAGAACAATAGCTCGAACTGAGGACCAAACCTTTTAATTCAAAGAAATTGAAAAAGTTCGCTGGACTATCAACGGGCATTGATACTATCCTTGTCCATGATGTTAGCTTAAAAAAGTTAAGCTATTCTTCACCAACAGTTTGATCAAAGTCGTTATCGAAATCAAGTTCACTCGTTAATACACCACTGGTTTCTAGCTTGGAGCGAAGTGTGGCAGGAAGAGGGTGCTTGGAAGGTAACTTTCACCAAAAAACTGGCAATACGATGCACTACACATACCATACACTGGAAATAGGAGTCGTTCATCCGCAAGTGGTGGAATATATTTACGCTTCCTCGAGTTCTCGATACTCTGGATGTTGTCATATAATTAAAATTAAGACTATTCAAACATGAGTCGAGAATGTCGCGAATATTCAACGCTTCGTTTTGCGACACAGAAATAACGTAATTGAAAGTATGCTTCCGCGTGAAAAAAATGGTAAAACATCTGAAGCTGCTGCATTGCAGAAAAAGATTGCCATGCCGAAAATTATTTTTTTTGGTGAAAATCATGGAAATACGTAATAATTAACACCAGGCTTTAATAAAATGAAAAATAGAAACAAATAATGAAAAAATAATAAGACCTACAGACACCGTAACCACCAGGCTACCTCTCCAATTTGAAAGGAGCACATCACTATTAGCATATATTAGACCTGTAAATTTTTAACTTCATTTTTTGTTTAAACTATTCGTAATATAATCTTATTGGTGATTCGAGGAAAGCTTCCGATGGACTACAACACTACAATGTTTGGTTCAAATCTGAGACCCGATTTTCGCACCCTCCCCTTGTAAGCTCCTGCGGAAGTTTGCATTCTTAATCCTAGTCACAAGAGATTTAGGTAAATTACTTCGAAAAATGACTTCTTCTAGCATATAAATTCTCATGTCTTGGTTTGTTGTAGGCAAACTCCTCCGAAACGTCTGGACCGATTCTTATGAAATTTGGTGTGTATGTTCAGTAGGACCGAGAAAATGTTGTAAACTATTTTTCATTCTTCTTCAGGGCCCATGGGATTCTGGAATGGGCCCTGAGTCATTTCCACAAGAAATACATGTAAACTTCGTTTTCAATGACTGCAGGCCTTTTTTCTTTTGCATATTTAAATAAGTGGTAATGACTACATTAAGTTAAGACATATACCATTGAAAAGAAAAATAAGCACATTCTTATACTTGCAATCGATTTTCGTTTTCCACGTGATTTACGGTATATTTAGAAAAAAGCATAAAAAAAAGCTGAAATTTTAACGTTATTGCCTTACTGTCCCCTTGACGACCGTCAGTATCGTTGATGTAGATTGACATCTCTTCTATCGATACAGTTTGCGATGCCAGTGAAGCTGTAAATTATCTACCAGAGTTTTTTTACTCATTGGTTTTGCCAGGCATGTCATCGCACTGTTCACAACTGAAGATTGGATCTCCAGTTATCTTGCTTCGTATTTGAATCCACCACGGCTGTGAAATGGCACGCGATTAGTCATTAAAAATTAATAAAAAACGTTGTCAAAACCAGCATTTTATGATGGCAAGTTCCGAGGAGAAGATGTATTGCTACCACAAATCCCCATTATTCTGATAGATGTGCCAATAGGATTCAAACGGGTTCATTTTCCAATTATTCTGACACTCGCAATGACAGTGAATATGTTTCAAGGCCAAACGATGTATGTTTGCGGCTTAGATTTTGGGTTCACCGTGTTTTTCACACGAAAAATTATACGTGGCAGACTCTCGCGCGGGTAAACCATCCAGTTTGTTTGCGCTGGATAGCGATGGACTCACTAAAAATATCGTACACTCCACTGCACTAAGAGACTGATAATGTTTATTTTTCTAATTGCCATAATTTGTTCGAGAGATGTAATTTGAAATTAATTGATTAAGTTAATAAAAGTACAACGTATTTAAAACATGAATGTTTAGTGTTTTGTTATTTTTACACGTCGTCATCGTTCACAGCGCCCCATTCCTCTTTAAGTCATATACTACATCCCCACACACACACAATAAATCAGTTATTTTTATTTGACCACCAAAATATTCACTAGAAATAATTTATATGAAAAAAAACGTTAGCCGTGTTATCTCTTACATATATGTTATGCAATTGCAGTTACCTTCTTTCGTGTATTTTCAACTAAGATCCTGGGAAAGCTTGCATTCCTTGTCACCAGTGATTCAGCGAAAAATCCATTAAAGAACTAGTAAACAAGCATTCTAAAATTCACCATCCTAATGCAAGTTAGCAAGTAAGTTAAGCAATCATAGGAAAAAATAAGTACAGGCGAAGTTCTTCGAAACTAATTTCTATAATAAAAAATAAGCGGCGCAAAACCTTCGAAAAAAAGGGGAAAAATTAGATGCCGCCCAAGGAAGTAGCGGATCCATTAGTTGGTGGCTGTTGTTAATGTTAGCAAATATTTATTCAGTTGGAGTTCGGGTGGTAAGGGAGGGCAATGATCAATTACCCGCGTCGTAATAGTAGAATACAAACCACTCCCTTCACAAAAAGTAAAGTATGGCCATAACGAGTGGCTCCCTCAAGTAATTGCGGTCATTATTAAACGGCAATAAAAGTCCGTTGCTTTGAGAACGGACTCATCTCCAAGGTTTCGAGGGAGATTTCTTTCCTCACCCCTCCCACAACTCACGACGGAAGCCTTTCTCCACTGTATAGACTTGAGCCATCGATAGAATTTTTGCAACGTGATCGTATTTTGTCATTACCCTGGCTGGTTAAATATACCTCTTCTTGCGTGTGCTAGGAATGGGCTGATTGCGGAATAGGGTTTATTGAAGAGCAGGCAATTTGTTGTGAAATTGTTTCGAAAAAAATAATGATTTATAAGTTCTTGGCTAAAAATCAGCAAATATGCACCTACCAGACTAAATGATAATTATTCATGGATCGCTATGACCACAGTTATTGGTACTGGATGCAAAAAGTAACCTTGTACGCAGTCAGGTGCACTATAAAAAATAAATATATCCAACGATGGATGAAATTAGCGGTGGAAAAGTTAAAGGGGTATAGTATTTACTTTAGTATTATACCAGGGGTATAATACTAAACCTCTTAAACGGTGGCCTCTTTAATCTGATCAAGGGATTGTATTCAATGAATCAATAGCGGGAAAGAGTACTTTATAACAATTTAACTCAAGAACTTGGCACAAAATTGTATGAACAATAAAATCATAACATTGCATCAAGAACACTGCCTTCCGCTACCATTCAATAACATATAATCTCGTTCAAGACAATTATTTATTCTATTCACGATTATCATTCTTTGGTGTTAATATAAAAATAGTTAAATCTGTGCATGAAATGAAACATACTTGGTGTATGCAACTGGCGTATGTAATTGCAAACGTGTATGAAATTGCCATTGTGTAATGATGCAAGATAATCTCCAGATGTAATTTTTCCATGAAAGCACTAAAGTTTTATGTCGAAGCCTTAAATTCTCCGAGACAATCATAGACGTGCTTATTAATAACTTAAAATCCAAAACGTTATCACCATTTTCTAATATTGCTTACTTTTTCGGTTTTGATAAGAGACAAAGGCTCTGAAAGGATCGAATACGAAAAAAGGAGAGAATGCTTAAAGCCACATTAGAAAGATAAGCATTGGGTTAGCGTAGACAGGGGTGAAATAGAATAGGATTTATAGACAAAATGAAAGGATATAGGCATAAATTTTCAGGTTGATGTGAATTGGAATATCAGTTTGGATGGGGGAGAAAGGCCAGGATTATCCCCAAAATGTTCCATACAATCCTACATTAACCGGTTTATACTTGAATTATTACATTACCCTATTTCAATGCAATCCTCCCCAGGTTATAGACTGTTAAGTGCTGATGAAAAATCATCCCACGAAGAAAAATTATGGTGTGTTTTATGCTACCCATCAAATAAGTAAAGTAAAAATTTAGAAAAACTGAATAAAAGTCTGATCATCAGCATCTGGTACAGTGGAATACTGGTGAAAATGATGATCGTTACTGAATTACACTTTGCCGGCTATTCCCTACAGATTTAAAATAAAGAGAGAGAAAAAAATCATTGAGAAGCAGTTGAACTGCTTCCCGTTGAGCGGGACCTCTAAAGTTATCTTCTCTCGGCACCTGTTTATCCTTTTTCTTTCATTAGTATGCCTTCTTGCATTCATACACACTCGCCTTAAATTCCCCGACGGACCTATCGAGTCTTCTCATGCGCCGAATTTCGCGATGTCATTATCGCAATTTTCGTCCGAATGCTTTTGGATGTTATTGCCCCCAATAAAAATCCCGTGGTGGAGAGGAGGGATGATATCAACTTCCCTCGCCCACACGTCAGCGCCGCCGCGTCTGCAAGAGCTCAAGGGAGAGGACCTCTCTCCGTAGTTCCAGGTGTCCATGATCGTTTGCGGAAGCCATCCCATTGTGTCTTAATACTCAAAAAAAGATTTCTCCTCTTGTCCTCCACCGATAAACCATGCGAACACATTCGCGGATCTGACGCAAGCGACGAGAATTGTGTAGCAGATCTCGCAACACGCGTTATGCAAATTTTTTTTCCCGATTTATTTTTTTACGAATTGGTTGGACGGCGTAGTGTATGCCGCTCATACACCAATTTCGAAGAGGTGGAATTCCACTCTCAGTGATATGAATATGGCATGAAGCAAGGCTAGCATGGTTTTGTGTTCGCGACAGACGGAAGAAAAAGGTTTATCTCTCTCTTTTTTTTCTAATTTTTCATTTCTTTTATTATCGGGGAGAGGAGGAGTGATCACGTTTTCGTGAATGGACTTCGAGAGGAATGCTTTGTGAAATTAAAGTGCTCGATGGATCGCACTCAGCAGTCCGTGCTGCATCAATCGAATCGGGATCAATTCGGCGCACCCGGTCCTGTGGTAAATGTGCAAAAAGCGTGCGCGATCCATCATTGCTCTCACGTTTGCATTGAATTAAAATATAAATTTTCTCGTCTCACTGCAAGTTCAATCGCGGTCATTTACCCCCGAGTAATACACATGCCTCCGAAGATTTTTCCTTCCTGTATTCCCTAACGTGATCAACCTTCAAATGGCCAACCTTGATTTCCCATAAATTCAAACCTTCCTCCGAGTTACGATATTTCTCAACTTAATTAAGGGCGCGACTACACGACGCCAATCAAACATTTTTCCCGTATGTTATTTAAATGAAAATATTCCATCTAGGAAAAAAGCAAAAATATAGTACCAAGAATGCAGAAACTTATACCCTTACATTTATATGTCGAAAAGTTTTAGAGTTAGAGCATTCGTTTTCTGATAACTGAAAAAGTATAAAGTTCTACATTTTATTTTTATCACGATGCTCTAAAGAGACTGATATCGTTTTTTTTCCAAAATATTGAATGCCTATTAGAATTAATGAACTTTTGCTTTGCTTAGACAAGTACTTTTATAAGAGCTTGATTAAAAATGTGGATTATCAAATGCAATTTCGAGAAAATAGAGCACGCACAGCCTAATAAGTTCAATAGATTCAGGCTTCAATTGGTGGAAGTTCGAAATATTTAAATAAATAAAAGATCGTAGTACTTTTCTACAAAATTATTTACTGCGTACAACGCGTTTCGGCTCACTGAGCCATCATCTGGTACAAGATCAAATGATGGCTCAGTGAGCCTATCAGTCTTGTAACACCAGTCTTGTGGAAAAGTGCAACGATCTTTTTATTTATTTAAACACGCACATCCTATTTTTTTCGTAGCGGTCAGTCGATGAAAAAATATTAGAAGAGTTCATCTAGAAATATTCATGAAAATGATATGTACTTAGTTTCCTGTACTACTCTCCATGATATAAATTCTGCATGTTTCACCTTATCATTATCATCATCATTATCAATGCAATACTACCCCCGAGATTCACTCTCGCGCCTTCTCATTCAACTCTCTTACCAGCTCTCTCTTTTTCGTAAATATATTTCTTCTCCTTATATCATTTTTCGCCTTAAACAACTGAATCCCTGGAAATTTCAATTACTTCATGTTTGCCTGCAGCACTGAAAACCTAAGATTTGAACATTTCAGCCCTCAATATCTCTCATATAATTAGTCTATTCTATCTCCACGACGTGTTTTTCTTTCCTTGACGTTGTTCAGCAATGAATTTCGATCAATATTCTTTTACTGGAAGCTCTCAAATACCACTATCATCGCTCTCAATATTATCTGGGAAATAAATGATTACTCCGAAAATTGTTTATGCACTGAAAACAGATTTTTAAGCCCCGTAACGCAATAAAATCAAAACAGTGCCTAAGTTAATTAATAAATTAAAAGCAGTAACAATGCGTATGAGATATCGCAGTAATGTCAAGAGTTCAACAAGTAACTTCGCGTTTTAAGAATCAGCCGATTTAAACATTATTCCCTTTCTGTATTTGGAAGATGTCTTGGTCTCTTAGAGGATGCGAGTATATTCCACTGATTTTAATTTTCCTGCTCCTTTCGCTTAGGAAGAGTAGCTCCCGCGGATGAGACATCAACGGGTGAAAGTCTGCCCGCCATGAAAGTCAGCTAATGCAATTCAGGCGAAGGGGGAAGATCAAGTAGACGATGAAGAGGAGATTAATCCGCCACCCGGTGCCCCATTCCATCACTTTCTTGCAGCCGCAAGGTCGCATTTGACGGCGAACACCGCCTCGAGCGAAGACCCCCTCGTCATCCCTCGTGTACACGGGATAATATGGCCTCTCTCATTATCTGGAGCGTTTGCTGCGTGACGAGATTCTCCGGAGCACTAAAATTCCAGCCTCTTCAGTCCCTTAATAATCATGCGTCGAAGGACGCGCGGAGAAATTACGGAGGCGGGAATTTTTTCGCCTTTCATTCGCGTTCATAGAGCTTAAATCCTGTTTAACTATAAACCTTTTAATGAAAACGAAATAACAAATGCATGAAATTAATCAATTGATGGGGTGTAAAGCCAAGGGATTATAGGAATTTTTTCTTAAGCTTGAGTTAGGTAGAGAATTTGATAATTCGAATATACAAATACTTGATTACCATTGAATACGCGTGAGTCTCTGATTTGTGCTGAAATCGAGTGGAAAATCAAATGTACTATTTGATATCTAGTTGAATTCGTTTGCTTTCTGTACCCAACTCTGTTTAGAAGAAAAACCGTTGCACCCCTAGGTTTCTCACACCCTCAATTGACTTATTCGGTGATTGAGTTTAATTCACTATCCTCTCATATTTAATACAAATAAAAAAAAAGTCGTCATTCGTTGAGGGGTGGCATTGAGTAGAATACGATTGAATAAAACGATTACTTAATTACTCAGGGCACTAAATTCCTTAGAACTGGGTGGTCTATATAGACGATTATGAGCTGGAATACCATAAAAAGCAAATTAATGGGCAAAAACAAATTGCCAATGTTAAATGCTACATATCAGTAATATTATGCTACTATCCATGAAATAAATGGAAAGAGAGATACATGCGATTGCTACAAAGATGATAATGGAGATATTAAACCATTAAGACAGATTGATAACAATATTATCACCGAAGTTATTATCAAATGTGTTAATAGAGTCAATAGAGGATCACTATACCGTTATAATGAAGGCAATTTAGCAAATGCCAATAATTCTTTCACATATTTTCTCTGAATCTTCCAGTTCATTTTTTTAGGTTTTGTGTGCAAGGCTCTTTAGGTGTATTTTTTTATTTCAATTGCTAGAGTATTTTGCTAATTTATTGCCTTGAAAAAAATGTGAAAAAAGTTGTTTAATGGGTTGATTCTCCATATTCTATGTAAAATCGCTTTCAATTGAGCTCGCGTGTCATGCTCAGAGCAATTAAACCCATTAGGGAGGGAAATATCAGCGAAGGCTCAATAGGCGGGTCCTGGTGATAATTGCTTGTGGAGCTTTAATCAACTGAACATATGCCGTGTTTAGATCTTTTTAGAAAGGCTTCTAGTTCCCTCGCACTCATTTACGAAATCCCCTCATCTTAAATACACCCGATGTTTAATATGTCTTTTCTCCTCAGAAGATAAAATGATATGCGATAACGTTCCAGTCACTCTCTTCCTTATATTTTTCTCTCAGTCTATAATTCCGTCACCTAAAATTTTGTTTATGAATGAGCTTGCATCCGAGTTTCCTGAATCAGGACATCTTGCAGAGGTAAAATATTCTAAATTAATAAGCATCTGACGTGAGATTCCATGGAAACTTATTTATGAAATAACTTTTGTGTTCAACTTAATAGCTATGTGACTCGTATGTCAGAGAGCCTATTCAGGGAGGCTTTCAATGTTTTGAGGAAGAAAAGGACGCGTCTCTTAATTTTACTCTAGGGTGTGGAAGTTTTCAGGCCTGTCGTTTACAATCACTAGTTTTGCCGTAGTTGAGATATGATGCTCGCAATACTACGTTACGACAAATTAAGGCTGTTTCATTTTCAATGAAAGCATGGAAGGCTTGAATTCCATTCCCATGAAATTTTCAAAATATCCTTCGACATCATGTTAATTTCAGCCGTTATCACACGAAAAACTGGAAAAAATGAATTTTGGTCACTATGCAAGTAGCAATCTTTGACTTAGTTTATTTTTACGTCAATTTGAACGGCTTTTAGTTGCCTCGAACCCATTTACCTGACCTCCTCATATCTTAAAGACGTGATTTATACACAAGAAAAATCAATTCGTATATTTTAATTAACAAAATCACTTAAAGACGTTAAGCTACAGAGGAAAAAATCACTTCCTATATTTTATTGTTACCAAAATTGTAACTGGCATGAAAATTCTCTATCTTCCTAAACAACTTAGTAGATAAAAGTTCATCATTTATAACGGTCCATGGTCGGGTTTTACTTAGATGCGTTTCTTTTCTAGAATCAAGTAACATCAAGCCCCATCTTACAGAGGGTTTTGGTGTTGTCAAAATTACCTCAGTAGACCAGATCATAAAGATATTATTTCCTCAGCTTATAGCTAATTACTGGTGCTAATAATGTGGATGAATTACGATGGCGTCACAACCGACTGAAATTACAGTGCCATTTTCATACAATCTACCGCGTTGTAATTGTATTCATAAATTGAGAGCCATAAAACGTCTTTCATTACTTTGGTGATTTCCTTTATCGTGAAGTCGGAAATTCTTACTTAAAAATGAATATGATTTTACAGTTAGCGATGAGAAACAATTAATCTGTATTTAAAATACCTGTACGGGGCTAAAGGGGAAATCGCTGAGCGTGACGTATAATTACACTTGGTAAGGACATATTTTAGGGTCGTTGTTATGGCAGAAATACCTTTGAAACGAGGAGTCTATCCACCAGCTTTTGTTTGTTTCAAATTGAATATGTAAAAGGAAGTTGCGTAATGAGGTATTCTCCGTATCACCAAAACAGGAGCTGCTTTGTAACAGATTCTATTCTAGGGTAATTAAAATGGATACAAGAGAAGAGTTACATAATTTGTTCTCATTTGCCAATTTTTTCTCAATGGCGCACCATGGCAAGGCGCAGCGCGGTGGCAACAATGGATGTTGGTCAACGTCGTTGGAGAGCAGAGAAACTTTGGGCTACAGTTGACTTAAACAGCTAGGACTGCACACTTTCCACTACCTCAGTCATTTTAATGCAGTCGCTAAAATCTGCCTTTATGTACGCACGCACAATTCATCGTTAGGATTGGTTAAAGAGAAAGAGAGAGAGAGAGAAAGATAGCTATTTCAAAGCACTGCAGAAACAAGTGACTCTGTACGTAGTCACGCGTACGGGTACAAAGTTAAATACACCAAAGGGTGAAGTTCGCCATGAAAAAATATTTGACTTAGCCAAATTCGGATCTCCCAATTGCCGATCAGGTGTGTTAGCCAGTTACACCACCAAACCATTTTCTCAGAGCGAACTTGGGGATGGGATTTAACCCAAAAACACCTGACCGGCAATCGGGAGATCCGTGTTCGAATCTCGGCTGAGTAAAATATTTTTTCATGGCGTACTTCATCCTTTGGTGTATTTAAGAAAGCTATTTCTTATGCTAACTGTAATCCTCTGGCAATTTTTCTATGTCGTACATGAAGATTGGATGAAATTCGATGGGCATTCTTTTAGGTACAAAGGGAGACAAATACCTGGAGAAATGGGAACTTATTAACGCTTCTTCGTGAAAGATAAAACATTTATTTTCAGCCAAGCCATTTATCGGCAAGGAAATTGCACAAACAGACTCGAAGGGTCTAAAATTTGTTTCTACTCAAGTGCCAAATACTTTCCATCGATCCCTACGACATCTGTCTGATAAAATCCATTACTTTTCGAATCCAGCTCCAAGTAATGATGTAATAGGATGGTGTTGGTGCTATCGCGAGAGTTGAAGGTTTCCCATTCAAAGGACTCAAGTTCAAATGCCGATGGTGGCGAAGATTTTTCATAGTTAGGCCGGTATCTCCTTGGGTACGGCATTAAGAGGTTTTCAAAAGCGGTAACACGTACTTTAACACGGACGTTAATACATGGCCTCCTAGGTGGAGTAGACTACCACCTATGTTAGGTTTTTCTTCTATTCACATCCCTCCCTGACGGCATGAATGACTTTAGCTACTGAGTTCCGCCTCCGGATAATGCACCAGTTTACAAAAACAATGATGCTACAATGATTACCAACATGCACTTTTTGACAGGAAATCCTTGAAAATTCGTCAGAATCCTGTTAGAGAGCGTGGCGTAATGTTTCTTTTATCTCTAATGAATTAATAAAAAAACAAAAAAACATCAGTTTGAATTAAATTTAATTTTAATACTGTTAAGCGTGTTACTTAATGCGGTTGTACTTACCTACAGAGAACAAAATCTCTTTGCATATTTTATTGTTGCCAAAATTGGATTCTTAATAAAAGACCACTATCTTAGTTAGCAAAAACCAGCCTGCTACATAACGCAATAAGTAAATTTCATTATTTTTCACGGTGCATCGTCGGATTTTCTTGAGTGTTGTTAATTTTTTAGAACCGAGTGACATCGAATCCGGTCTTATATTACAGTGGGTTTTGGTTTTTTCAAAATTACTTCGGTATGAAATTTGACAGCTAATATAGCTATCTTTGTTAATTATGGTGGTTAGTTAATTATAGTTATTGACAAATTAGATTACTCAACGGTAACATTTAAGTATTTTGATATTTATATCTAATCAGTTCTTGCTATAAGAAGAGTGTTGATATATAAATAGAACTTTTACGGTCAAGTAGCTTACTATTTGCAGCTGTAGGTGCATGCTCAAAACCATATCACTATCTTATTTCATTTTAGGTAGCAATATAAAAAATTCTGCATTCTCCGACCTCTCAGGCATTGCAAAGTTATTAATGACACATTCCTAGTGAGGAACCTATTCTTGCAATTAGTGACTTTAATCTTGCACAGTCTCTACCGTCGTATCACTGACAGAAATACATATTTAATGCAACACAAATAGTACTTCGTAAAAATGTAGATCGCTGAGGAATCCGCGGAGATGTACGGCAAATATCGCATGAACAGCCGGAGATCTTTGAAATTTCGGCCCAGCCGGCCATTAAGAGTGTGATGAGATCTCCTTCAATCAGCGAACCGCAACTAACGGATCACGCGTGACGCGGGGCAAAGTAATTACATAAATATGAAAAAAGATATAACGTTAATGTTTGAACGAGGCTGAGTGGGATACACTTTTTTTGTCCCGGGCACTTGGCCGTTGAAAAAAAGCATTCGTTTGCCGCAAGTCAACGCTACGGATCAGTACAGGAATGAAATAACGGGCCTAGCTAGTGCGGCCAGCGGTGAGGATTGGCGGAGGATTTGAGTGGAAGTGGGAAAAGGCATACAGAGGTAGCTATTCCCATATAGTTACGCGAAAAATACTTTACAATTGGTGGACAGAAGTGAAACCATTGTGTTAAGGCAATCATTGATGACTCGAACGCCCGTTAAAATTTCGAAGGATCTACTTTGGCCGAAACTTGTAGGATTGTGTTGCTTCACGCGCACGAGCGGAAATCAGTCCACAGGCCGCAAAATCGTATGGAGACTAAAATGTTTTGTGGAAATATCATCGATCTTTTATGTCAGGTAATATGGAAATAGGACCAATGGTCAACTCACAGTAAAGTAATGGTATTAAAAATTCAGTGTAATTGGGAGTATTAAATATAACAAACAATTTCCTAATATTTCTTTTGACAGAAAATAATTGAACGCAATAAATATTCAATCCCTATCAAACCACTTTAGGTATACACTCCACGACCACACCTTAATACAAGGCTTGTATATAAGCGTCTTGCCACTTGCCAATGTGACGAATCCTAGGATATGCTGATGTTTACGAGAATGTATGCATAACACTATAAATACATTTGTAATCACCAAGTCACTGATTTCATTAACAATTCTTCGTTCAAATACATGCCAAGCAGTGGCGTAACTAGAAATATGCTTTTGGGGGGATGGGATGGCCTGGGGGGACGGGCGGTCCGGGAAAATTTTTTGAAAGTGACATGCCTGGAAATACATCATTTTGGCACAAAAAATTAACTTTAAGCAGATGCAGTTATAATAAGTCAAAACTAGACAAAAGTTTAAATTTTTTAAATTTCTCTGAGGATTTGCGGGGATCTATCCCCTCATCCCCCAATAGTTACGCCACTGATGTCAGGAATATGCATATTAACCATGAGAAAGGTCGTTGTTTTCTATGTAATTTCTATTTATCATGTTCTGCTCGTTGTAATGCCATTTCAAAGTTTTGGCGAAAGGAGAGAATAATTATAGGTTTTGAAAAACCCATAAACATTATTACATTGTGCAACTAAGACTGATCAGCCAAATTTAATGTATCTATTTTATTATTAAGTCTTTTAGTTACAATTAGAACGTTGATTTTGAATTTTTCAAGTCCCATAACGATTAATTTATATATTATATATATAAAGTAATCGTTATATATAAAGTAATCGTTAAAAGATAGCATGAAACACCAAAATCAAATTTTTCTGGTTTATTTACTTGTTGAGAAAAAGTTGACAGCCACCTCGATTGTGATTAACTCCGACGAAGTGCAATGTAATGTATACGCAAATGCAATAATAGCTATACGGCAGATATCAGACCCAAATAGTAACATTGATTACACATAGAAAGGGTATGCTATAAACCGTCATACTGTGAACTAGTGCCCCGGTGACCAGTTAGCAGTTGTCACTTAGCCATAAATATGGCGCGTCAGGTTGATGGATTGGCGTACGAGTGGTCATTGAATAATTTGAATTTAAATCCGAAATGTGACACATTCTACGCAGCGATTTTGGTATAAAATTCAATGGTCAACTACCAATGGATTAACTCTAATTTCCTTGATCTGAAAATTTTCAAAACCCTTCTCAGGAGTGCTTTTTAATAAGAGAAAAAGCGTCTGACAATTAACTGACTGTCCCTTGCAAATAAACTCATCTAGCTTGGAAATCAACCTGGGCTTAAATTTCCAACTATTTCATCGCTTTCACCTCCATTCACTTGTACAAGTATTTTGTAATTTATCCCTTATTAGCGAATAGGGAGCAAGTCCAGTCACAGTGGAGCCGAGTAGCTATTTTACTACGTGATTAACTACTAAATGATACTTGTCACTAGTGGCGTAATTATGGGGGGGATGTGGAGATAGATCCCCCCCTAAGCCTCAGAGAAATAAAAAATATTTAAAACTATTGCCTAGTTTTGACATGCAATAATAGCATCCGCTTAAAGTTAAATCTTTTGTGCCAAAATGATATAAAATGTATTTCCAGGCTTGTCATTTATCTAAACTTTTCCCGGACCCCGTGTTGCCAGGGGGGAGGTTGCTACCCCAAACCATGCCATCCCCCCCTAGCATATTTCTAGTTACGCTACTCCTTGTCACTCAAATATTGCAGCTATGATGTTTTAATCAGATTAAAAAATATAAAAATAATCAGTATTTCCCGTCACGGTTTCAATGGGCAGAATAGTTTACTTACACTCGTTGACCCAGTTCACGAGGAATGGACATATTGGTTACATCCGGATTGAATAATATATGATTTGCATTACTGCTTCTAAAATGATATCAATACCCTGTTTTTCATTGAAAGGATCAAAGGGTCTAAGAACTCAAAGAAAGCCGGACTGTACTCCAAGCATAAGTCTTGAACACTTGAGGTAAACTTTCTGCTAAAGGGGAGAAATCATTACCTATGTAATTCGATTGATTTTGTTGCGGACGCATTCAAAACTCGAGCGGTCTTCGCATAATATTATTGGCATAAGTTGCTAGATATCGTAAGAAAATCCATGTAATAAGGTGTAATGTAAATTACATATTCAAATACTTACGTCCACGTTGCTGGCGACCAAAATGTCACCGTGGTACCAAGGGTTAAAAGTCTCCATTCACTCACCTGAAAATATAATAGAAACAAGTTGTTAAAATAGATCAGGGAAGAACAAAATATTTTATAAAATACCTAATGATATGAAGGAAATATTTTTCAAATTATATAATATAAAAGATTAAAAAGAAAAAAAACTACATTTACCGTTGTTATGTTAGGATACGTACAATGTTAGGATAAAAAGAACTATGATGAAATTTGTAGGAAGTAATTTATTACAATAACCATACAAGCTGAATAAATTACCAAAAGTGAAAGAACAGGTATTGTAAATGTACATATTGATTCATATACCATAAAATCATCGCTGGATCGCGGTTTTCTCATCAATCATTTTACCGGAAGAGGTTTTGTAAGACGTTTCTTGAGATCAAACGAGGACGACATATCTGTTCTCAATGAATTGACGCGCTTATTTTTATTAAATTTTTTGATAAATTCATTAACGATTCAGAACTTGTACGTGTACAGTCGGAACAAGTGTGGAACAGACGGCATTTACATTTAAGTCGGTAACCGTTGCTCCGTCTCAGGCAATACAAAACATGTGTTCATGGAAACGTGTGCTAAGTCACTTAAGAAAAAAAAATAAGCGGATTATTAATTTTTTACACGTACATTCGTGCTTATACATTGGTATTGCGAGTGACAGTTAAAAGCACCGTATCTATCCATTACATTGGGTATCACTTGCCTCGAACGGTACTCAATATTTGATGCACTGTTCCCTGCAGAGCTGACATTACCTAATTGGCTTAACAAGTTCATCGGTGAATCCTGTTTGACGTACTCGCTAAATGATTGGTCTTCCAAGAAGTTAACTCGTAATTCAGCACATTTTTCACGTGTATTTTTTTTATTTTTAACGCTTTTCCATTAATTTCGCGGACGAATATCAGGAGAAAATGAAACAACTTAATACTATTGCAAGCGATTTTATTCATTCATTTGTCGACCTACTCTCAAAATTGAAGTATGTTACTATGAAGTATAGACCATATAGTGAAAAAGCTTTATTTTCCTTGAAATTCTCATCTCCTGAGTGAAAAATTTAATTTTGAGCAACGATATAAGCGTTTTTCTCCTCGGTGAATTATTTTTGAAGTTACTAGTAAAGAAATAATGCTCAAACGATCCAGACCGTTTCCAAGAAAAATTGAGGAAATCATGTATTTATTGGAAAACGTTAGGTGACCCGGATTCTGAAGCTAGCGATCTTTTCCTTGTATGAGATTTTCTCTTCCCATGATATGATTCATCACTTCTACCGATTGGTACGCACCTTTGGTGGAGATTAGGAATTGAAGAAGAGAATATGATCCTCAGCGTAGCTTAAATTCGCAGTATATGCATCAACCCTGAAATCTAAGATGTTTTTAATATTCAACCAGGATGTTGTATAATCAAACATTTTTATGTAATCTGTATTTTTAAATATGTCACCCAAAGCGCACTAAATTGATGAAACAGCCTGGAGTCACATTACAATTAAAGAGGTTGAAACGTGTGGAATATTACCCAATTTTTCTCTTTGAAACCTCACCTATATTCTCCTAGGCTTCTCATGAAAGGAATATATTTTGTACTAATATTCCACTTTAAAAGTACGAAAATAAGTAGAAACACAAATATTCAGTCCGAAAATATTTTGGCTGTTGTGAGAACTTCTGCCAGAAGAGCCGACAACTGAGACACGATTTTTTTAAACTTATGCTCGCTGTAAAATATGCCATGCTCTTTAGATCCGTGAGTCAATAAAAGGTGCCGCTATTAGAACAATAAAATTTAAAAAAATCAGCTACAAATTGGTTAAATAAAGAGGCTAATGAAGGCGTTCATTTTTCGAGGAAAACAAGAATTTAAGGAATCCATATCCGTACTCAGAACCGCCCTCAGGGTAGTGCATCATGGATGTTTCGCCGCTGAGGAAAAAAGAAAAAGAAATGCGGAAGACGAAAAGTGAACTCATCTCACTGAATCTAAAGATTTGTTGATATATTGGGATGGCTTACATTCTTATCAGAAAATTATCATCATCATCTCTAGTCAGTAACCCTAAGGTTGTTTTGACGTAGCTCTCCATACCTCTCTCTCCTATCCGCTAGCCTTTTTATAGCGACGTATTTATTCTTTTTTAAAACCCTTATAACCTGTCCTATGTAACTCAGTCGAGGCGCGCGCCGTCGCTTGCCTTTCTTTCCTTCCTCCTGCCCTTCTACGATTGTTTTCATCGGGCCATCATGCCCCATAATGTGGCCAGCTAAGTTGCCGCGTCTTCTCCACAAGGTTTTTTGAAGACTTCTCTCAGTAAATCATATTGATAAATACATTTTTATAAATATGCATAGCTTCTGGAACTTTAAAAAACTTAAGTCTTGAAGAACTGGTGGATGGTTGGAGGTGAGATCTTTGGGGGATTACTGTATAGACGCGAGGGGACTTGCAAGGGGCTACCTCTCCTCGTAACGTATTAATTCACGCGAACGAACACCGATACTGGTGTCGCGACGGTCGCCTGGGAGGATCTTTCGTCACCTGCCCCTCTCACTGCAGCGTGGGATAAGTACATCCCGGCAACCGCTAGGGTAACTCCTCATCAGCGTCCGCCTGATTTCCCTCGAGTGAACTGGGGTAATCTCAGCACAGACAGGTCTCCATAGGTTACTGGGTTGGTGGTACACAAGAACCAGACTTGTTGTTTTTTCACAAAAAAATTCGCAGGTGACATTTACCTCTTGTGCAGCCGATTATTTTTTAAAATCATGAATACCGTGAAAATTTATTAAGGAAAAGATGAGCCAAGTTTAAGACGTAAAAGAATTAATTATATACATATGAGATTTTAATCACGATGATTAGGGTGGTTTCCTATTATTTTTTATTGCCTAAATCGAAAGATTAGAAGTAGTAGTCTCCTGAAGTACGCACGGATTTGTAAAACCAAATAATTTGTATATTATGAATACACTAATGGTGGGTAACGAATCGCAATCAATGCCTTTCGTTGTCTTTGATGACGGAAACTACCATATTATGATTCTTATTGCCGAAAAGTAAGTTTTTCAACTATAGCTGCGTTCGAAGGAGTTTTCTCGCAGGAAAAAAATGATATGAAATCTCTATTTAATGGAAAGGTTACCGTACGCAGTGCTTATTGAAGTTAAAAAATGGTGTTCTAAGCTTGGAGTGCAAAAATGCTAAAGCTGGCAGGAAATTTAAACTAATGGGCCTATAGACACGAATTTACTTATCTATAAAGGATATCAAGATTGTTTGTAATGCTGTTTTTAGCGACTATCTGAGCATTTGATTCCGATTGGCTAGCAACGCGATTGGAACTTGTTTGGAATGAAGATTTTCAATCGCAAAAAACTCCGATTGTGTAACAACCAACGGATTCAAAGGTCTGGAAGGCGTAAAGTCTTACGCAGCCTGTTTCTATGTTCATGGCATTTCTTGTTGATAACAGGGGGGGCTCTATGGTTTTATCTCTCCCTTGCCCCCCACTCATATCATGCTCTTACAGTCGAACGGTTTCGCTTCCATCCAAGGAGACGCCTTCCTCCATTCCCCCTCCGTTCCTCTCTTCTCTTCCCTCTATTGTCTTTCCTTCCGCCGTCACGGACTCCCCTCAGCCCTCCCCAACCGCACACCAGCTCCCTCTTTTGGACACCCTCCTTCTTTTGTCACCACACACCATGCTTTTCCGAAGAGAACCTCTCCCTCACTTCACCTTCCCCTCTCAAACACTCACGAGCAGACATTATGACGAACCCGTCGCGACTGCCCTCAGGTGTTTGCCATCTTTGGTGGGCGTACTGTCGAGCTATTTAAATCCTTGTTCGCAGCAACTCGAGGAGAGAGCGGCATAAAAGGGTGGCAGGCCACACTCAGTGGAAGTTTTTAACATCCACAACGAAATAATAAGCAATCTGTAATATATGTGTGGAGTAATTTATTGAGAAAAAAGTTATATCTTGTGAAAAGTTAGCATTGATTGCTGGTTTCAATATGAATTGAGGCGGTGTAGTTGCGACAGCGTGTCCCAAAACAAATAGTTATCGCACATGCAATCAAAAAATAGTAAATAATAATAATTATTATAGTTCTTAGAGTCCGGATAATTTAATCATTTTATATTTGATTGGACGCTTTTTCCAGCTTTTTCGATGGTTGCACAAGGATTCAATTTTTATAGTTGTTATTTTGGTATTACGAATATTGTATCAGTTTTTTGTTAAAATGACATATTTCTTCTAGAAGTAATCATAATTTTTTCCATTCCTGAGAAAGTTATGATGTAACTAGGAACTAACTATTACACTCGAAGTAGATGGGAAACTTTAATACTCATTCTGATACTGCCAGTCACTGCGGATCTCAGCGAGTCTTAATATTTTGAAAGAGGCGCAATATTCTGGAGTCAATTCATCAATTTGTTCTCGCGGTTTATAATTTCATACTATACTATACATTATCTCGATACACTATCAACGCGCTTCAGAAAATGAACTTCATTATGAACTTTCAATTTTTTCCACCTGATACAATACGAGGAATTCAATTTTTTGCCTGAGCTACATAAGTCCAGTATGGACCAGATATATTACACTCATACATTTTCTGAGCTCGGAAAAAGGGCCCATAGTACCAAATAACAATATAAAATTCGGTGATGGTTTGGAAAAGTATACGGTAAGGCGAAGAATGCAATAAGGTTTTTTATTAATAATAGATTTAATTTATAATATGCGCTAAAGTCCATAGAGGGTTTACAGCTTTAAATGAGAAGAAATTGTACATGAGTCACCTAAATCTTTCGTAGGAAATTTAAGGTGTAAGCCATTGAGAAATTTATTGAGTTCTCAGCTCAAAAAAAAGGAGCTAAGTATTTTTGAGTATGGGGTCTCCCCAAAATCTGCTCCCATGACTTGGTTGTTAGCTGAACCTTGAAGTACACGAGACGCTTAGATGGTGAATGAATATTAATTCAGTGGTTTAGGCAATTGGTGCGTACGAATAGGGATCAGGACAGCGTCCGTCTACACGCACCAAGATTTTCTTTAATGAGAGGATGTGGGAGCCGTGATGCAGAAACAGGCGCTCACTCACCGGTTCACTACATGGTCTCCGGAATGTTGCGAAAAAACGCACGGGGCCTAGCAGCTGGGAGATTACTGTACACGTTACCTATGAAGGAGGAAATTAATAATATTGATCGTGAGAAAAACCACTTGCACCTTTCCATACGCATACGAAAGTAAGCAAACAAATATAGTTGTGGAAATGGTTTAGGTAATAAAAGGATGCCTTAATGTGTTTCAGTATTACCACTAGGTCCTAACTCGGTATATTTAGTTTCCTTGAATTTACAGTGAATGCGTTCATTTAAAAAAATATTTCCCTCTATTCGTTTCCCTTTATTTAAACATTTCCCTTTATTCGTCACTTTTCATAATGAAAAATCCGCAAAAAATAAATATTTCCTAATAAGTTAAAAAAATTAATGTAGATATGACCTGTTTTTCTAGTATTATATATTTAAACCATCAAAGTGAATGCTTATGTGTTTATATAGACATTTTTTTGCTGTAAGGTCATTCATACTTGCACCTTCAAATAAAACTTTACGCGGAATCTTCCATACAAGTTTGATGCCCTCTGATCAATACTACGAAGTATTGCCTACAACAAGTGAAAGACGCAATGATTTATACACATCTACGCATTGTATTCATTCAACCTTCACTTACAAGAATATTAGCGATTATTTAACGAAACAAATTGGGATTGTTATTACCCTGAATATAATAATATATATTTTAAAAATCGCACCTGTGAACAGCCTTATAACGATTGTAAGGATTTTTAAGACTTGGCAGTAATAAACCTTCCAAAACGAGGATGCAATAAGCATTTGGAAATCCAATTTCAATTAATATTTGCGTTTTTTCAATTGAAATGCAGGGTATTTCAAGAGATTTTCAGTATCATTTAACGCTCAAATACCTCAAATTCTCCGTTCTTGGACCTAACAGAGGAAGTATTATGTTCAATTGGGTCATTTGAGTGTATTATTCGATTATAACTAATAACAGTAATTACCATTTGTTAACTTAACCTATCTTCCAGATTCATGAAAATGTAATATCTCATCAAACTTATGCGCTCCATACTTTAATCAAAGCGCTACAAAGATTTAGTTATTCTTTTTGTCAAAGCTCGTCCTCCGCCGTTCAGACTTAATTTTGGAAAAATAGTATAATTTTAAATTATCGACTGTATTTTTTTTGTTTTGGTATCATTCGTCAATGTAATAGACAAAACCTACACAAATTCTAACCAAAGAAAAAAATCTCAGTGCTGAGAAATGTGAAAATACAACATGTTTTATGTTAAAATTAAATTAGAAGATTTGAAAACTGCCAAACCTGTAATCATTTCTTACAAATTTAAATAGGTATATCAGGAGTAGCCATTGATGACTACGGGAGTCACCCGCAATGCAAACATTTTGCGAAAAATCCACACACAAATCCCGGTGAAGGCGAATGATTTTTTCTCCGTGAATTTTTCGCACTATTTCTACCGAACTGGTAGGTGCTCCACACACCCGTTATAATATCTGATATTTTATTCATTAGTCCTTGAGTCATTATATTTCTTCGATTGCACCGCCGGATGGACTTCCGCATCATTTGCATGCACTGCTCACTCAGTCGCGAAAGAATATGCCCTCGCATTTTCATCCGCGATGACCGGATAAAATAAAATGTAGCTATCTAGCTTGAACGTCCAGTTAAGAAAAATTTGAAAATTTCCTCGCGTTGTCCGCCCTATATTGCTTATTGAGCCACCATTAAATATGCCTGTTTTCCAACTTATTAGAAAATAGGATTAAATATAACTTCAATTTTACGTACATACTCCATTAATTGCGATGATTATTTTTTATTATTTGGTAGCACCACCAAGTCTCTATATTATGCCGAAGGCAACATGTGCGTTTCAGCAGACATTGCCGAGCATAAATCCTTTCTCTCAAAAGATTTGGATGCAAATCTTTGGTTTCAGTTCAGGTCAACATACGCGAAAATAATTATGTCACCTACCCAGCCAGAGAACTCAATGTGTATTACCTACTACACCATGAAGTAGGTATCTAGTCAGTGGCAGCTAGCCCATAAGGACGGCATCCCTCCCAAAGATTTGAAAAAGGAAAAAAAATAAATACCCATTCAATTATAATTATACTTCTAATTAACCAAAGTGCTTGTTTTTCTATTGCAATCATTGAAAATGTAGGAAAAACACGCAAAAATAGTGCGAGAAGTTCGCAGTTATATGAAGAGTGGTAGTGGTGGGGGCTGCTGGTGATATGACGCGTCTAAGCTTGTGCCTTATGGAACTCTTGGGACGCCACCCTAGCATGCGCAGAGCGACGTATCTAGTGAGTTGACATCACCGCTACGCCTGGCGGCATTATAATCTGGCGTCTACTTGGTGCTGCAGTGTTGCAGAATACCTTGTTTTGGTTTAAATTTTAGTATTATAAATATTTACATAATATTATCTTAAATTAATCAATTTTAATACCTATATAGCCTTAAAACTCACTAAAATGCACAAAACATTAAAAATTTTGACCCCCTGGTGAAGTGTGCCCCCCCGAGCATTTGACTCACGAGCCGTCACTGTATCTAGTGGGTGGAGCATTTGGCCTCTAATATCTTCGAAGTGCGAAGTTGTCGATGGAAAGTACTTGAACCCCCTACCCTGAATATTTGAAGTTCACACTTGTGTGGTCAAGTTCGGGGTGAACTTTTCCCTCGCCTAAGAAAACTAACCATCATGTTGAATTAGCGATTTCGTCGTAACTACATTCCGTTTTCACTTTAAAGGATAAAAACACAACTATAAGTGCTTTAAGATATGAAGCTACTATAATAAGTCTTAAAAATACCTCTATAACTGTGAGGCAATGCTTGCCCGCTTGGTACCATTCAAGGCCGCAGGGTAAAATGAAAGTTCCTCGAAGGACCACCATCGGTAATTGCCTGTGTCTTTTATCTTTTTCCTAATCTCCAATTTCCCTCCAGTTGTGTTTTATTCTGTCACGGTCATTCACTTGCTACATTTTCCGAGATACAGCGCCATTATTTGGATGCTCGAGGCGTGTCGAGCATCGGAACTAAAAGGTCATTCGTGGCTGAGCGGATAGGAGAGCGGGGTTCATGGTCCCGAAACCCATTCGGCCAAAATATCCTCTTCCTCCTCCTTTCTCTCAGCCGAGGACGCCCTCATTCACGGCAACTTAACTTGACCTAACCTAGCCAAGTTAAATCTAGAACGGTAAATGAAATTATTATTGAAGTATTCTAACGATCAGCGTAATTTTTCATGGAGTACTTGATAAGTATCCTGGCAGTCTACTCTTCCTTCATTGACTTCCCTCTTCAATTCACGATAATGCCTACTCTCTTTCATTCCATTCAAAACATCTCTCCTTCTTCCTTCCTCTCCATCGTTTAACCAACATTCTACCCAGTGGCGCGACTTGGAATATGCTTTGAGGGAGGGGGGGGGGGGGGGCTGGAGGGCGACCCCGCCCCAGGCAACAGGGGGTCCTGGGAAATGTTTGAAAAATGACATGTCTAGAAATACATTATACATCATTATGGCACATAGCAGCAAATTTAGTTATCATATGGAAAAAATAGAAAATTATTTTAAATATTTTTATTTCTCATAGGCTTTTGGCGGGGGGGGGGGGGAGAGGGAGGTCTATCCCCCCAAAGTTACGCCACTGATTCTACCCTCACACTGTTTTCAACATTCCCTCCCCGCTAAGTTCTCTATCTATACCTTCTCTCGTCTATACCTTCTGTCTCCTTCGTATCTCATCGAGTAGCTGCCTCCCCTCACCCACCATGTCCATCGCGTCATCGTTTCTCCTCCTCTTGCTCCACCTTACCTTCTTAATTCTCCTCCACAACCACATTTCAAACGCCTCCAATCTTTTCTTGTCCTCCTTTAGTGCACCGTAACGCTTCCGCACCGTAAAGCGCTACACTTTAGATCAGACTATTCACAAGCCTTTTCTTTAATCTATCATAAGCTCCTCCTTGTTCATGAACTCCTCTTTTGCTAACGAAATTCTCTTCCTGATGTCCTTACTGCTGTATCCGTTTTCCTCGAATTTACTGCCCAGATATTAGAATTTCTCTACCTGCTCATTTTTCCCCTCTACTTTGACCTTGACTCTCACATTCTCAATGCATTACAAAAGTTCTCAATGCATTAAAGAACCTCATAAATTGGTCTTCTCGTGCTTAATCCTTATGATGAGTGAAATATAACACGGCATACCGAGTATCAATCGTTATCGAAATATATACAAAGACTAAATAATCAATTTACGGTAAAGCTAATGACAAAGTCACCGTACACAAAAAATGATTTTAATTGACTGGCCATATCACGGCATATTAGTTACTTAGGAGACGTTATGAAAGAAAAAAGTTAAGTAGAAGTCCGCACAGGAATAACAAGAGAGAAGAACGTGGGGAATTCATGAAATCAATTGAAGAGAGCTTTCAGTTATAGTTAGATTCATTTCAACCTTCAAATTCACCTCCGTCACGGCGTGATGAACCATATCGTTGAGTAGGCAGAAGCCCAAAAGACATCAAGCGTCGTACAACCCATGATATTGCCGAAAGAATACGTGAAAACATTTGCATTGGCAACGTGAAAACATTCGTATACCAATCTTAATTATCAGTTGTCATCAGCCCGAATATTGCTTGTACAAGACAATCAATTCAATTCTCATCTCATTTTAACTTTCAACACTGACATAATTATTCCATTTCAACTTCTTCACCGCCTGACCCACTCAACGGAATCAGGAACTAAGAACATTGAATGAATGGATTAGAAAATAAATGAAGCTTTTAAGTTCTACATGGGGAATATAATGAAGATGAAACCAACGAATAGCGCAAGAAACGACGAGATGTGCCGAAGAATAGAAGATAGAAATCAGCGGATATCTACAGCTCAAGGAAAAAGACGGTGGATTAGCAATATCATGAGACAGAGCACATTCGTGGAGTCAGTGGCGAATCTAAGTTTGGACCAAGGGGGTTGACTAACTGGGAGTCAGCGAAATTCCACCCAGCCGAAGAGGATTTCGGGAATTTTGGAAATTTGGGATTTCAAAGCTCAAAAACAGCTGTTTTTGACTAGTTCTTTGGCAAGAAAATACACTAATATGCCCTAATTTAACAAAACTTTTTAACTACTAATTTATATTTTAAACTGATTTGTGATTCAAATCGTAATTGTAGATACATTTACCAGAAAACATCACTAAATATTTTTCTGAGAATTGGTTAACTCCAAAAATTTCGATTTGGGCTATAGCCCATTGACCCGCCACTGCGTGGATTGGACAATGGACGGAAAACTTGAAGGGGGAGTCCCCATAAGACCAAAGGATAAGTAGGTATGGAAGATCAATCAGGACACGAGGAAGAAAGTCGCAAGGATACAAAAGAAATGTCTTGGGGTACGAAAGAAGGAGGGCTGCCGTATACCAGTATCAATTGTCATCAGCCCGAAGATTGTTTGGACAAGACAGTCGATTCAATTCTCCTAAAATTTTAAATTTCAACACTCATATGTATAATTATGCCGATTTTAATTCTTCATTGCCTAACCCATTAATATTATCCAAGCCCTTCTTTTTCCGTTCCTTCCTTCCACCTGTCCTTCGACGGTTCGTTTCATCAGAATATCATTACTGATGACTAGGCCGAAGTTATTCAAACTGAAGGTTGCAATGCTAAGAAGCAATGTGTTTCTACCGTATCTTTGATGATATTGTCTCAGGAGATGGGATTGTTGCTTGGAATTGCTGAAATTATTACTTTGCCATATGCATAGCCTCTATCTCTACAAGCTCCACAATGATACGGTTCAATATAACTTTCTTCGATGTATTTTCCTTCTTCAGCCGTGAAAGATGTTGGAGAAACTTAACATACGCACAAAATACAATGCGCAGTAAGCAATATCATCCCACATTTCTTTCAAGTACCATCTTTCAGATGCAGCATTTTTTCTTTTTAAATTAAAGCAGCAAAAGAGTTTGAGGTTATTTATTTAAAATAAGAAGTTCAAAAAGACGGGCTTAGATTTCTGTTCTAATTGATGTAATTTTTGAGGAGAATAAAAGTTTCGAAAACACAAGTTCGGTTACTAGAACGCCTCTTCCTTATTAAATTCAACAATTTCTCTCGAAAAACAAGCTTTAACAATACCTTGGCGGCAAATAAACATCCCCCACATATTAATTAAATGCATAACCAATAAAAATAAATGAAATTAATGAGAGTGAGGGTGAAAGTAAGACATACTGGTTTATACCGCTTTGAGTTATTGTGAACCAAAAGGCGATCTTCCAAAACGAATCAAACCCAAAAGTTACGCTAAGTATTGTTTCGCTAAGCTGTTGCAAAAGAGTCCGAATCCTCAAGTTTTTCAGTCTGCCTTCCTGGATGTGAGGGCAAGGTTCCACATAATGCGAGAAGGGCCTCGTTGTCTCGACTGCCGTGACTGCTCTTGCTTCTCGTTCCGAGTCGCTGGAGTGGATAATGTGGCTGCTGGGGCGAAGCCCTTTCGGGGGTATACGGCGAGGTGGGTGTCAGGTTGGCCGAGGTGATGGCCTCTCACGTGGGGGGGCCCGGGTGCGATTCCCAGTTGAGGCAGTGAAAAACAAATGGATGTAAGTGGCAAAAGCTAACTTTTGTGTACAAGTGGTTTGAAGTACAAGTCATACGGTAAATTCTTGAAACTTTTATAGAAATATTATTTTTATTTATGAGTTTTAAATACCCGGGATCCGAGGAAGAAATATTTAATCAGCGCAATGAATTAAATAGGAAAACGAGCGTGGTTAGCAAAAAACTATAGCGATACACCAATTTTATACAGGTTAAATTGGAGACCGCTAAAAACTTGGAAGATGTGAGGGAGGCTTCCTTAGCTTCAGATTTTGAGAAAATTTATCTACAAAGTACCACAGATGATATTTTGAGGCATTAATAAAATACCAAGTGCCATCGAAGTGCCTAAGGGAGAATCCTGGTCAAACGGGCAGGAAGCGCTAGTTTATTCCGTTAATGCACCATTGATAACGCACGGTAAACATGATATTTTATAAAAATCAATTTACAAATCATAGAATTAACCATTCATAAAATTCCATTCCCTCTCTGATTCTTATTCTACAGTCGTTTTGCCTTGCGAGGGCCCACTTGGATTCGACCACAAATTTAGAAAGCAGTAGGTAGTCGGTACAAATATTATTTAATATTTTAGTAATACGCAAAATTTAAAATGTGTTGCGTGATTCCAGAGTAGTTGAAGATAACACCAAAATCTCTTCCGCCTAAGTGTTATACTCGGAATTTAGCTTCAACAATTGAACCTTCGACGTGGGAAAGGTAGTAGGTAGGTCAGAAAAAAATCAAAATTTTGTTTATTTTTCATAGAGAAGGTTTTTTTTAATGCACATGGCAATGGCATGCACGATTTAGAATGTCAATTGGTACAATATATCAGTTACTACGATTGACGAAATTTGTACACTAATTTAAACTTCACAATGTTGGCAAACCTGTTTCTTACGTCTCCTGCAAAATTCACATTTAGTGACTTACTTCCTTGCCCAATGACAACGCTTCAATTAGCATCTTCCGATGATGCGTTGATAATGAATAGCGATCTTTCTAAATTATCATAGATGATAATCAAAGGAGCGTGGTATCCCAGTAGATATGGCGCTTAAATATTGACCCCTAAAGGTCCCGAGTTTAAATCCTGGGAGAATCATCTCCCCAGACATCCCCGACCAAAAAATCCTCAAAGTGCGGGGTGGTCTAGGGGAAAGATCTGGCCTCCATACCCAGTATACACCATAGTAACCATGTCACTGTCTTAAATAATTTTCCACGTGATAGAATCGATCATTTTCAGTATTCCATTTCGTATTTGTTTCTTATCCTACAGTAATTATGTCTCGCAATTGGATTATTATTATAAAAAAGTATATTATATCCCCAAATGCCATAATCACCCTTCAGCTTTACGCGCTGAGTGAGGTAGTGGTCGCCAAAATCTTCAATGCTTAATTATTTCACTCGGATCAATCAAGTGCAAAGGTGGCCAAACGAGTTATTCCAACTGAAATGACTGTGCAATATGCTAGGTAAACATACGAAAAAGCGCAGGCACAGGACAACAACATAGGGTTCGAAATGAGGAGAGAAAGACAAACGAATCGCGGCCAATTTCCCAAGCAGTGGTGCTTCCTTTGCAAATACGCGCACAGTCCCACTTGACCGTCGAATGGCATGGCGTCCCCTTCCACGAAGTGGCGGGAAGGTGCCAGCTGCTATCACGCCATCGTCATCTTCACTTCTCAATCCACAGGCGCGTGTACTCGCGTCTCCTCATCCAATCACCTCTGAATTTACTCTTCCGTAACGCTCCACCGTGGGACCGGATCGGACCACCTTTCCAGCGATGATTGCGCATTTCCCCAAAAACCAACAATGCTTTTTTCTCATGTATATTTCGCCGACCTTCATGCGGCAGGCTTCGAAATATTACACATACCGCCATGCGTGGCTTTAGCGTAGGTTTGAGGTTTTCAACCGGTCGTGGTTTCATTGAAGTCTATTCTCCCCGGCATTGCCATCCTTGATGGACCGCGAGGCCCTAACATCCAGTCCCGTGATTTAATTTTTGTTTTTTTTTTCCGGCGAACAATTGCAGTGAAGTTTTCTCGGATTTCGCACCGGGTCAGGTCCTTTATTTCTCCTTTCAACGTTTCGACGGACAACTCGCCCATCGTCATCATCAGGAATCCAAAATCCTGAATCCCTACTGACGATGGGCGAGTTGTCCGTCGAAACGTTGGAAGGAGAAATAGAGGACCTGACCCGGTGCAAAACCCGAGAAAACTTCACTGCATCCAGTACCGTGAGCCTCGGTACAATTGTAATGGGAATTCAGGAATCTTGAGAGTGTAGTGGTCTGGGCAGTGGCCCGAAAAGTCAAAGGTCCGTGGTTCGATTCCCGGTCCAAGGGAATTTTTTCTCATGGCAATTCATGTATACCAACATTACCAACCACATCCTCTACCTCTTACCTGCCTAGAATTGAACTTAGATCTCGCACCCGGCTATACTATTTTTCTCTATTCATAGCCGTTGGAAATCGAGTGAAGAGCAGACAGTGACAGAGGCTTGCCTCCGAAATTTACTGCAAGACGAACAATATGTTCGTTGAATGGCTGAAATATGGGACAAGAACGAACACGCTTAGACTACAGTTCGAGGAATTAAATCGCTTTGAAAGAGAAGCTATAGTCGCGTAGTATTGTCGAAACAGCCGATAGGGACATCGCTTAGAGTTTAACTTTTTTTGATCTTGGAACCTTTTGATGCGTATAGGCTTTCCTTGGTTATGGGTTTAAATATTCGCATCTGAGGAAAATATATATTTAAAAATTTCAAATATCCACTTTTAACTGATAAAAAACGCATCACGTCAGTGTGTGACATTACATATCCTCCGCCGATATTAATTCTTGATGGTGAAGACGGTGTGTCTCTACGTCTTGTTTAATCCTACTCTGAGCACTCCTCTGTCATCGTTATTTACCTTATTTTGCCTTTTTGGTACCCCATTTAGACGATTTCTCTCTCAAACAAGCACATGGTCCATTTATATCCTGTTCCACTATTTTCCTGTTCTCCTGAAGACTGTGATTCTATGTCTCCGTAGTCACCTATCGCAGAATTTGCTTGTTTGGATAGCTGATTGAAGAGAGTGGTGATACGGTCCAATGGTCTTACCCTAACCCCTCTCTGAAACCACCGACAGCTGCCTGTTACTCCGAGATTTATTTGAATTGGTCCAGACGTTCTCTGACGATTTCTACCCAAAAAATATCTTTAGCCATCACTCCCGTCTCTTTCCTTAGACAAAAAATTGGTACCTCTCCCCTTTTCCGTTTGAAAAAAGGCTTTCTCAAACAATGGCAACAACGATATCTGACCAAGACATACTGTGAGCTCAATTACTGTGTGCACTTTTATTTTGAAGTGCCCCAAATTCGGAAAAGCCAAAATACCTAAAGTCATTTAATTAAATATTTTTTCGTAGTTTGGTGCAAGATGTTACTACTGCATAGGAATCTTCGCAGTATTTATCCAAGAACACAACCTATGTGAATCTAAAAGACTGGTACGACTGCTTTCATATGAAATGAAAGCAAAGATGGACGTCAATATTACTGACAAGTAAATGAGATCAGTTTTATAGACAAATTAAATGGCTGCACAAAAATTTGAGAATATCATAACACACAAAATTTTAAACTCGTTATTTTCATTTTTAAAACTGATTCTTTATTAATCTATATTTCATAAAACTTGTTCAAAAGGGAAATACTTTTCTTCCTTTTGGTCGAAACACTTCTAAGGTACCCTTTAAGGTAAGAGGGGCAAAAACATGAACGATACATCAGTAGATTTAATTTTTTGACCTTTTTGACTCAGAAGAAGCGGGAAGAGACATATCACCTCCGCCTTAAGGCATGTCAAAGGGATTGGAACTACGAAAATGTAGTAAACTCTCCAATTCAATGCTGCGGCTACGAGGAGACAATCGCGCAATCAACTGTGGTGGAGAAGTTAAGCGAAGTCCTCGGATTGGAAGTCTATGCCAGTCTTTCGAATTTGATTCCTGAGGGCATCGGATGCGAGCGACGGTGAGACCAAGAAGTCGGATATCTTCATGGGAACGCTCTGGTCATGAATGCTTCCTATCACCTCATACGCAGACTTGTAAAAGTTAGAGGACGAAACAATCCCGCATGACCAGTCGTTTTTTTGCCTGGATACCGAGGAATTGCTCGTTTAAAAGTTACGATTACATATCTTGGATTAAATAAAGTTAATTTAATACTTATGGGAAAGATGAGACTAGTTCAAAGTTACAAAATATAGTACATTTTTTCACATTGTTATTATGCTATGACGTTGGTAATCATCATCACTGGTCAAAAATCCTAAGAATGGTTTGACGCAGCTCTCCACTCAATTCTCCCATTAGCTAATCGTTTCACACCTACGTATTTCTTCTCTTTCACATCCTTATTTATCTGTTCTATATATTTTACACGAGGTCTTCCTTTTCCGTCCTTGCCATCTACTTGTCCCTCACAAATATTGATAATGACACGTAAGTGTCGCCACAGGTTGAGTATGTAAGACAATGTATGGAATAAGGCATAATTAATGACCAACATATGATGCTATCATTTGTATTTTCAGGGCGTACAAATCAGACTATATTCAATAATATCCTATAGATTTAACATTAAATATTTACCTAAGAGAAAATATTCCGAGGTATAACAAAATTCATATCTTTGATTTAGCTGATTCTTTGCAAGATTCTGTATATCAGGCAGTAGGAAAATTTACAGATGACAACAAGTTTTAAACACTTTACGACTCCCAAAATCAAGACGAATACGACCCATTGAGAGGAAGTGATGTCTCCTCCGAGCGTCTCTGTCGCAAGGCCATTCTGCGTCAAAAAGGTAAGAATCATGGGCCGATGTAGCCATTGTGCGAAATAAAGTTTTGGGAAAAGCGGAGAAAAGGACAGGAAGCGAAATTTTTTCCACCAAAGGATAGAGTGGGAAGTTACGGCTTAGGATTTTTTGCGAAAAACTCTCCGAGATACGTCCGACCCAATTCAAATAAATCCGTAAGCATCGGGCAGTCGTGGGCGCTTGGAGAGAGCCCGACCTTCGAAATATTTTTCTTCCGTAACCACCAAACTGAGGTCAATCCGTGGTCTGAGCACCAAAAATGTGTCTTTATTATGTTACATGACTGAAGTAGTTGCACTCCTAGTTTTTATTTTCGGTTAAATTCATCGGACGTTATAAACATTTTAAATTCTACCAAAAGAAAGCTGAGGTTATGCAAACACTATTTAGCTACGATGCTATAGTGCGAGATCTTGAAGGAAATTTGTAGACGATAGAAAACAAAATCAGCTACAATTGAGCACCTTGTCCAATTTTTTTTTGTTTTATTAGACGGTAATTACGTAGTCTCTGTAGGAGACTGTATAATTATCGCCTTACTCTGTCTTAAGTGCTTATGCTTAGCTTATACCGTTCCCGATTGTTTTCGATAAGGATTGCATTCGTTGGTTAATGATTATGAGACATTCTTTCAATGAAAAACTTGCAGTTAAGTAATCAGGAATTATCGTCGAAAAACATCACCTCTTTCTCCCTGTCGTGATGTATCAAGTGGCGGAAAGAGAAAAGCTAAGGTTGGGCAAGTTTACGTGGTCCTAACACATAATACTATTAGTGAGGAGCTATAAATCAGAAAAGAATACAATTTCCAGAGTACCATGGTTAAACGGACATAAGAAAATAGGGGGAGTTGGCGCAGGAGCTGAGAAGTTAGGATAAACAAAAAGTTCGGTTTCCAAGGAAGTTGTATTGCTTCTGGTGGAAAAGTAACCGCTGTGTAAAGTTATGAATGGATTTTTTTAACTTCCCTTGAATAAAGCAATAGATCAAGTTAGAGAATTTGCAGCTCTGACCGATAAAATCGAATACCCATTGTCACTGCATCCGAGTAACTTTAACGCGCAACTTCCAGAGCTTGTCTTCTTTGTTGGTCTGGCACCCTTTAACAGAAAAATGGGATGGGAAAATCAGAAAAGTTATAGAGCGATTACTATGTTCCCAGGCAATGGGTTAAACCTTTAGGTTTATGTTTTGGATTTTGTCGGAACATTGACTGCTCTGAAAAGTTTCTCCTTTTTGTCCAATTCTATATAATGCAATCTTATGTCAAATCCGTAAAATGCGAACTAGAATTTCTCGTATCTCGAGGAGAAATTCTGAGCCGTCTACTTAAAAATATCCAGAAGTGGCCTTAATAAGGGACTATCTACCAATACATTATGAAATGCTAATTTTTTATTTATTTAATCAGGCCAGGAAAATAGAGTAAAAACTATGGAGAAAAAAACGAATGTAATAGGAGGAAATGCGATATTTCTTTGGAATACTTCCTAAATACTCCACGGAAACCTACCTTAACCCTTGTAATCAGATAATTTTTCGCCTTTATGGTGAATCTTTGAATATTTTTGCTATTCAACTTTAATGTCGGTATCAGGAACGCTTATGGTAGTTTTGGCTATTTTCACGCAATAATTTTGTGGCCTATGTCCATAATTGGTCTATGTCTATGTGTGATCTGTCCTATGGACGTGCTCGTACATTGAAATATTAAAGTCCCCTGAAGGTCATGTCCATTTTGATGGACGTTATGACTGAATAGGTTAATCGGTTACATACTTTCATTATAATAACATGTAACATGTAGTAGTAGCAACAATTCACGGTGTTACGTTTACGAAAATCCCAGAAATGGGATTTTTGGTGTGGGTGATAAGCGTCCCATTGCGGTGCGTGGGTATGATCAGAGATTCAATTCAATATAAAAAACGGTTAGGCGACAATTGCGAAAAGAAGACAAAGTAAAAAAATACACGTTTCTAATGGAAATTCAAGGAAATATTTTTTTTATCGCTTTTATTATAATTTTTATCGAAAAACTATTGGCACCAATGAATCTCATTCTACATTAGAATACATTTATAACTAATGCCAAGCGCAATATTAATTCCATGCTGTAATTGACGGCTTGGAACCGCGCTCCCGGCCTTATGGAGATTAACATGGGAAACGAATCTCCATAAGAACCCATAGTGTCAACTGAATGTGGAACGCTCCATGCGACGTGAGTCAAATAGCCCACGCGATTGGAGCTGTGAGCCATAGAGCCATCTGAGCCACAGCAGTCCAGAACAACGTCAAAAACGCATACGCTCTGATAACATGGGCTTGGTCCTCCTCTCCTCGGAATGATCTTTGGTTCATTCCGGGTTGCGGGGAAGAGAGGCGTCGGAAGTGTGGGAAGGGGTTGGAGGATGTGGGTGGACGTGGTCGCGGCTGGGACGTGGAGCGAATCGCTGATACGGTATGGGGGAGGAGGAGAAGCGAATGCGTGCGTGATCGTTGGGTGCATCACGGATGGACGGAGGGGAATGGGAACGCGAGGTTGGGGGTGGGGAGGAAGGAAAAAAAATGAATGCGGGAAGCGCTTTTCTCCGTGCTCTGGCGGCCAAGGGGTTCTTGCCGGACAGGGACCGCGGGAGATAGGCAGACATGCCCTCGAATGTCGACACAGCCACTGCACCCACCCTTAAACATAGCACATATGGGTTTCTGAAAAATGCCTCATTAACTTCAAGTTGTATTCCCCTCGTTTAATTTCATGTTTAGTCTAATTATTATTATTATTGTTATTTTTATTGATA
Source organism: Ischnura elegans (assembly GCF_921293095.1). Lineage (NCBI taxonomy): Eukaryota > Metazoa > Arthropoda > Insecta > Odonata > Coenagrionidae > Ischnura > Ischnura elegans. Next base: position 91,667,291 of record NC_060252.1, read on the forward strand.
CACATGTGAATAAATGGATAACTGAGTTTAGAATTGTGCTATATCACAGTGTTATCCTAATGTTTTGGTTTCTTTTTGGAAAAAAATATTGTTTGTTTGACACTATGGTCATAATGAATTATCACCTTAGACTCTTGCAATTAATCTATTACATCAAAGTGTGATTTTTTTATTTTGTTGAATAAATTGTTTCCTGAATTGTTTTCATGCCATTGGCGATCTGCACAGAATGCATTTGTATGAAATTATATTTATTTATTTCTTTTCTTCTATTTATGTACCAATGCTGAAAATGTAATAAGCTGTGCATTTATTTTCTCATGTGCTTCAGTGCTCACGAGAATTAAATATATTTTTATTATTATTACTGAGGTAGTTGGAGTGCCTCGGTAAAAGTAACAAGAATTTGATGAAAATTTGAGCACACATTCTTTGTGAAACGCCTTTTCAATGATCCAAAGAAAAAGGGATTCCCACTTCCCATTTTTAAGATAATGGGCAGTAAACCTAGAATAATTTACTTTGGGCTCTTATGAAGAAATACGGGTTTTTCGAGGTAGAGAAACTGTTTGTAACAAGATGCTGTTTTATTGTGATACTAATGCTGATACATTCATTAAAAGCAAAATTTTGTGACAAATGTAAATATGTACGTGAAAGCTTAAGTTCATGATGTACTAAGAAAGATCCGAAAAACAGTCTGAAACTGGCAAGATGGCCCCTAGCCCCCCCCCCCCCCCCCCATAGATCCGCCAATGGATACCAGGGTCTCCCATCCATATCATTTTAAAATGAAAAATTGAATTCTCAATTTAAAAAAAAGGAAGTGCATTTTATCAATGGTTAAGAAAATATGATGAAACTGATGAAATAATTTCCAACACTGCAATAAAACTAATTGCCTAACAATTATTGGGGAAGCTCTATAGACGTAGCCTCGCGTGGAAACTTACCAAAAATATCAGGTAGGGAAAGCTATGCATCACATTCTTAAATAGAAATTGCTTTCCTCCTACTTTAGGAGGTGAGAAAAAATCCGACATCTTTTGTATATAAAATATTTCGTCGTATTACTCGCAGGTATTAATCATTTCAGAGCACTTACGAACTCCGCTGCCACTAAGTCGTTGATAACAGCAGTAGCAAGATTGAGTAATCGGCTACGAGTTTGAAGTTGTCTAGTAACTTCATTTTTTAAAATCTGTAAATGGCTGGTGTCCTAACACCCCCTGCCACTCATCTTTTAGGATTCGGTGAAGAATGACTTAATCCACGAACTGAATAAAATACAAAGGAAGGCTGCGCGTTTCGTCAAAAACTGCTACGGACGTACAGACAGCGTTGCCCAGATGTTAAGCGATGATTAAGCTGGGGACTTGGAGGCTGCGCGCTAGGCTTAGATTGCTTGAACAATTGAGAATGGATGTCTTTAAGAGCAACAGAGAGAACATAATATTAGAGCCACACTATATTTCCAGGTCCGATAGAAGCGATAAATTAAGAGATATGTTTTGCCGAACGGATAGATATGGGAATTCGTTTTTCCACCGAACCGATAAGGACTTAAATAAACGCTAGTCCCGATTTCATTAGAACACTTCATTTTTTTAATCTGTAAACGGCTGGTGCCTTAACACCCCCTGCAACACGCCTTATAGGCGGCTTGCGATGTAGATGTAGATGTAGTACATAATTAAGGTCATGAATAAATCCACTGCGAGGCATTCCCTCATGACGTGACTTCGCGGTGAACGCAGTGACGTTTCCCGCGACGGCGGAATGAAGACGTGCGGATTGCTTGGCTATTGAAGAGAGACCGGGTATCCCAGGAGATGTGTAACGCCGACATCGACGTCATTGCAACGATGGAAAGCATGGGAACGAAGAAGACGGTGGAGGTGGATCCAATCTGGTGGTTCATTAGCGGAAGTGTAGAGAATTAAAAGGTCGCTATCTCCGTCACCCAAATGCGTCACATTGACCTGGTCGCTGAGCTACAGTAGGGCCGGATTTAGGATGTGGGTGGCGTGGGTCCCATTTTGGTGCGAGGCCCACTGTTTTAAGCAGGTCTTTTTTATCAGCAGCGTTAAATATTTGTTAACTTCAATGTTGATGAACACATGTTAACCAAGTGCAACCCATCTTCACTTCAATTCCCCATATGCATGAAGGTTTTTCTGTTTTTCCGATTTTGTGAGATTTACCTCTGTATTGGTAAAAGGATCATGCTTGGTGATCTTGCCCTGAGCTGCAGCAATACATGCCCCTATATCTGGAGAAACAGCCATCTTTAGAATTCATCGAAAACTTGGTTGCGCAATTGGCTGCATGCATCATAAGTGTCGATGCAAATATTTTTATCATCGTTATCAAAAGTCAACAATCGTAAGGTTGGTTTGATGCAGATCTAGTCTTTTCTTTAACCTTTTATCATTTGTCAGAATCCAATGAATAAAATATTAATTCCCTGTTTTTCAGACAGTAGCACGTCATGGAACGATAACCATGACCCAGCAAAAGCTCTGTGCTTTAAAAAGGTTTCTAAGGTAAAGGTTAATTGAACTTGCACGTTGGGTAGCTAGAACTAACGACAGCTATGTAGAAAAAGATGCGCTTTTGGGCAGAGTAATTCCGTCAGGAATACAAAATTTGCACCCAGAAGTTGCACAGCAGGGCAGGCGGCGGGAGGGGATAGATCCACTCTCGTAGTTCATTAGTGGAAGAGGAGAGAATTAGAAGGTCGCCATCTCCGTCATCCAAATGTGCCGCATGAACCAGCTCCCCCGATCTCTGTCCTAGTCCTCCGCCAGAGGACACTGCAATCATGAGGGAGAGGAATCGAAATGGGATCTTCCAATTAGGTCCCCCTCAATAAGCTGAAGGGAGAGTGATAACCTAGTGGGTTTACCGCTTAGTTGCTGATCGAAACGCCCCCGGTTCATAATCGGGTGAATCCTTCTGATACCCCCAGATCGGTATATTGTATTTATTGCGTAAGTCGTTCAACTATCTCCACGTATATGATGTGGATGATAACAGCAAATAGGCGTCAGATGAAATGAACTACCTAGGAATTACGATAACTTCAAACTTATCGTGGAGAACACGTATAAGAAATATTTGAGTAAGGGCCCTGAAAAAGCTAGGATTCTTCAAACATGTTTTGGGATGATTTTCGGATGAAAACGTAAGGAGTGTTGCAATTTCACTCTCGTCCGACCACACCTTGAATATGCAGCGAGCATATGGGATCCTGTGCAGAAATTTTTCATCCATCAACTGAATAAATACATAGATAAGTTGCCTGATTCGTCTAAGACTGCTATGGGCGTGCAGAAAGTTTTACACAGACGCTAAAAAGATTGGGCTGGGAGCCGCTAGAGACTCGGAGGCTGTGCGCTAGGCTTATAAAATTTTTATGCGCAATGCCAATGCTCTGTATCGATAAGGAGATGCTGGAGTTAGGAAAACACTACACTTTTACATGAACTTGGGAGGGGAAAAAAACACACCGAAAACTGCAACTTCGCGGAGAAAACGCTCCATGTGCTCTTCTTAAGGTATTAATAATTTAATTTCTGAATGAATCTGAGAACTTTCATTGCCGGAAATAAGATTAATTTTAAAATCTAAAAATTTATCTTTCAGCACCAACATAAGTATACTAAAATTAACCTTTATAGTCGAATATATATCTGGTATATGTAGGCAAATATATGACTAGATTTTTAAACATTGAAGCACAGAAAAAGTATATTTTTTCCAGACGTTTCGGGGGGATATTTATATTAATATCCAGCATTGAGCCACATTGTGTTTCGACCGTGGTATGTGACGCGCTCTCAGTCAATTCCTATTGGACGGCGCTGAAGAGGAGGACGCGCTTACAGCCTTCACTTGTTTCTATTGACGAGCGGGAAGCGTCCTCCCGACACCGAGGTGTCTGAGGGTTGCATTTGAGGAGGCAGCGTGTCGGTTGCGATGACAATGATGGAGGTGCGTGTAGTGGGTGTCACCCCCGCCCCCCTTTCACTCTCTCGGTCCACTCTGTTGCCGTCATTCAGCCGATGAGAGTGAACGCTCAGGAGTACCAACCGTCGAAATATTTCCGAGGTAGGCTTCTGAGGGTTTGGGAATATTTACTTTTCTTTCCCCATAGGATGCAATTTTTTTCTGTCCCGAACGATGGGAGTGAAATTAAAATGATTCGATCTAGCCGAGGACACGAAAATTATACGAAATCTGTGCTCATTAATAAGTAGGCCATTAATCTTGAACACTAGGTAAGGGTGATAAAAATCAACTCTTTTGTGTCAATTGAAATCAACGGTGTAAGACGAGATTTTGTGGAACAAAATGATGTAAAATGAAATATGTAAAGGATTTGCACTATTATAATTCATTTTCGGGAATATGTCTGCGTGCTATTAATATTTAACTCAAATATTAATAGCACGCAGACGTATTCCCGAAAATGAATTATAATAGTGCATGTAATCGCTGCGAAAACCTTAAAACTAAAATATGTAAAGGATTTGGTTTATGTCCACTTTAATATTGAGTCGTATAACTAGTTTCGTCGTCTTTGGATACTACTAACCGCTATACCCGAGGAGTACCTTTAGATGACGAATAAACACGTCGAAATTAGTTGTACGAGTCAATATTAAAGGAGACATATCCTTCATCCTGAGCATACCTATTTCATTTTGTATATCTAACTAACAAGCAAGGAAGTACCAACCTGTGAGTAGAGATTTTAATTATGGCACACGGTACTGGGTTCAAGTCTGTGGCATTGCCTTTGGACACTCCTAATAAATAACCTCGGAGTGTGCATTGGTCCAGGGCCAGGAAGTGCCCCCCACCAACTTTGAATGGGTAAAGTTCATACGCCTGTGACTACCGTCGGCCTCAAAATGATGTGCCGCTGTACTTTGCCTATCTGGGTTTGTCTGCATGCTAAATTAATGAATAATGCGTCATTTTTGAGAAAATTTGATTATAAATCCTGATTTATTTTTTGTTTTATGAAAATTTCAAAATTGTAGACATGCCAATGCTATAAGTGACTCCGCACACCGTAAAATTAGCCGTTTTGTCATGAACTTTGTAACTCAACCTAGGGAAAACTACTACGTCTACAGCATTCATCTTCCATAATAAGTTGCATACATCAATGCAGATAAATTATATGGCTCAGGCATATTTTTAAATAGATAATTTCTTGTTTATTAGCGAAAAGGTTTAAACATTATCTATTCCTACAGTTATGTAGTTACATTTAGTAAGTATGGGCTGAAATTTACCCTCACCTATCCAAAAAACTAAAGTGCTCAATCACCAATTTAATGCTGCCAAACTTAATATCGGAGATAGATTATGAAACTTTGGGTACTCAATCTTTCAATGGAAAATTTTCAACACCCCTTACGAGGCATCCTTGAAAAATGATGCAATATTTGAAACGATGCATGCTTTCTTATTCATAGTCATATCTATTGTTGAAGTCGATTGCATGGCTGTCAACATCATAAAGTTCGTGCTTCTCACCTGATTGTACTCATTTCTTTGTAATGGAATAACGTAAAGTTACACCTCAAACAATTTCAGTTATTACAGCGATTACCATTCACGCTGAATATGTTCAATTTCATAAATACCGAACCCGCTGGGAAACATCAATGCATTTCTTCGATCATAACAGCAGTTTTACACAAGACGGTAATTGTACTAACGTAATTTGTCCAGAGATGTGAAAATTGGATCGAAAAAAGTGATAATCTGCAACACCACATGCTATTATGTGAGGATATGAGCTAGAAAAACAGCCACCTTTAGAATTCCATTGAAACCTGGGTTGCGCCATGGACGGTATGCGTCAGAATTTTTAATGTTAATACGTTCATTAATTTATCTTTTTTGATTTGAATTTGGTGTATAAAATATTGATAGTCTGTTTTCCAAACAGATGCACGTAATTGAACGAGCAATCCAAACCGTATGAAATCTTTTTACTTCCGATAAATGTCTGAGAACAATAATAAATGTACTTGCACTCAGGCAGCTGGAATTAACGACAGCCAAGAAGAAACTGATGGACTTATGTGCAGAGAAAATTCGAAAGTGTAGCGAAGTTTTGCTACGACGAAATGGAAAGCAGGGTATGTAGTCCACACGGAATCTTATGCCTTCAAATGCAATGCGAATGAAGTGTCAATGAAAGTCATTGAAATTGGCAGGAAATTTCGTCAACAAAGTGTGTCAGCAACCAAGAAGTGCTTAAAAATTCTAGTTATCATCTGTATAAGATTTGTCTTTAGGCTAACCAGAACTTCCAGCCCCCAATCTAGACGAAGATTCTATAATCTAATGGCTACCGCAAAAAACCTAGTTTTTTAAATTATGAATTCAGCAAATTTACACATAGTTAAGCCTGAAATAATTACTTATTGTAGCAAGCGTCATCCTGCCTGTGCAGTCCCTCCACCCGAGAAAACAGGATTTTAGAAAATAGACAACGCAGGTCCCAACAGTGCCCATTACCACTAGCATTCGCTAGGACTGTGGGTACATGGCGTCTGAGTTTTAAGAGAGCAAATGCTTATTCGTACGTCTCATTCGGATGGCTGGCGGTGTAAGGGTTGGCATTTCTGGGGTGTGGGGTGATGGTGGGTGGTTGGGGGAAGTGTTGTAGGCGTCGAATGGCATTCGCGACGACGCCGTTCTCGCTGTAATGGGGCGACGTCAAGGGGCAATGGCGGGGGCAGGGGTGTTGAGGGTGGGAGGGGGGTGTAGGGAGAATGGCCGTTTTACCCCTCACCCCCCTCACTCTCCCGAAATTGTCGCGCAGAAAACCACCACTCGATGGTATCCGCGGGAAACTGAGGGGGAGGAACTCCGATATTGAGCTGTATCCAGAGTGACAATTCCGAGAAAAAGCGTTTTTCGTGAAGAATTGGCCTAGGACTCGTTCATGTTTCCCAGACCTTTCTAGTATCTCCTTACATAGGACTAGCACTGCAAAAAATTATATTATTTGTAGTTTGAAATTCATTTTGCAATGCACAAAATTAGTGTGCACTGTAATGAAGAGCATTAAGAGTAGGTAGATGGCAAAAAGTCTTGCTTGGTACTTTTATCTAATTATCATAATTATTTTTAACGTCATTCTTCCGGTTAAGGTGAGTTCACAAGCAGCATTTTGCGAACTATTCCGGCATATCTCCCATCGCAAATAAGGCTTTAGCTAAGGTCTCGCTCACGTTTCACTGTCCGTTCAAATATCGCTAGAATGGCATTCTTTCCTTGCAACGAGGTTTTTAGCATTCCCTTCCCGCTTAGCACTCGCTCCTACCAAGTCCTGTGTCTCCTCCGTCTCTCTTTTGACCTTTCTTCTCTTCGCTCACTATATTTAGCCCTTGGTTTTTCCATCTCCTATCCGTCCTCTTCCCTTTCTGCATCCTTCTCCACACCCACATCTCGAGCACTCACAGCGTTTTCGACAATTGGAGTCTAAAGCAAGTGGAATAGGGCATTAATGGTAGAAAAATGAATCCTTGTACGTTACCCCCAGATGAAACTTTACTTGTTAATGCATAAACATTGAAAGCATTTAGTTTCCTCATTACTGATAGCTTTTCCTCTTAATCATTTCACAGTTTCTTTTGCCAATATTTAATTTCGAAAAACTGCAAACCTCTTTCTTGTGTGCTTTTTTTAATTCCAAGCTAAGCAGTATAGAGTTGAAGGTAAAGGGTATTACTTACTCCTGAGTGAATTTTATTTGAATTTAACCACCATCCATTAAAAAAAACCAATGACTTAGAAATACGGTTTTATACGTGATAAGACTTCATGATTTTAGACAAGACGTTACCAGTTTCACCTCTGTAGCAATCCTTCTATTCTGAGAATTCGAATATTTTGATGGAAAAAAGTGTGTATATTTTGGCCTTCAAACAAAGTGTATATCGATTAAGAAAACTTTTTCATTGTTACGAAAATTTTTGAATTTCCCCACAATTCCCAGGCCAAAAGGCGAAAGTTTGTGAGATTTTATGGCTCGAGAAATTTTTTATCACACAAAATTTTGTGTTATAATAAACAAATAATATAAAATGTATCCTCAATACTTCGAAGATAAGTTGAGAAATATGCTTTCCAATGAACATATCGGAGGAGTTTTCGTTATTCTCGCCCAGGCGTCAAAATAGCAGGAGCCAGTTGGGGGATGCATCTTACAATAGCGCTACGGGTTCCAAATTAGCAGCGTGGCTAACGAAATAAGAAATGGATCTGTGTCCTTTCCATTATGAGAAGATGCGACTCGTATCCGACTGTGGTGGGCCGATCCCTTTTCCACTCGGCCCTTTGAGCGCCCCCCTGAAAACGCCCCGCGTAGTCATGGGTGATGCTCTTTTGTTTCGGAATCATTTTCCTTTACCCTTTCCCGCACATGAAAATCCGAAAGGAGCGTCGGAGAAAGGGTCGTAGATAATAGGTCGGGAATATCCTCCAGCACCGCCCTCTACAACGCGGAACAGTAGAGACCTCTATTAGTGTCGTGCGCGCTTACGCGCGTCTGCATTTCAGGTCTTAATCCGCGTCGTAAAAGTGAATGCGCCAGTGAGCCGCCGTGGATAATTTGGGCGCCACTGTCGCTCTCCTCGAACACGGGCCGCGTAAAATGCCCCCTCTTCATTTGACGCCCTCGGGGGCGGCGATGGCGTCTTAATTGCGGTGCTCGTTCCTCGCTCGTGCGTTTCTGCTGTTCCGTCCAGTGTGTGAGTGTGTTTGTTTGCTCCAACCAGAGGGCGAACACGCAGCTGATATTTATGCTGCATAGAAGGGGCCCAATTCCATCCCATTGAATCCATCACATTGCTGAATAACCTGAAAAATTTAACTAGCAACATAGCTGGACTTAGGTCATTCATCCGGAAATAAAAACTCACTGCAAAAGTCTCCTTATTCGGTTATATTAAGCCTATTTATAACATACAGATTTATTCCAGCAAGTGATAAGGTCGACTGAGAGAAATATTTCATTCGGAGCATTTTTCAGCCTCTCTTGTTGAAACATCAAGTTTAAATTTTTTAAGGGAGAAACTGGAGGAAATTAAATGAAATACAAAATTCTAGATAAAAAGCAGACACCCAAAACTTCCTCAAAGAAAATTAACGAAATGTTTGAATCTAGGGCAGCTATACACCCAAAATTCAGGAGCACTAAGGGAAATGAAATGAAGTTATTGATTAAAGGAGGTCCCACTAAATCACGTCGAATGCCTGGTTGTTGAAGAGTGTTACCCAGACACTGCTCGGGGAAAAAGCGAAGGCGCCTTGAAGAGATGAGAGCGACAACTAAGGTGAGCACATAGAGGAGGTCCAATTCCATCCCCTTGCAGGCTGATTTATGTTGCCACTTCGGTCGCATTTTAACCGGTTTTAAAAAATGTCCTCGGCGCGGTGATGAGTGCAATGCGATCCACTTTTTTCCGATATTTTGCATTACAATTTTTGTTATTGCGAAGAATAGCATGGAAGAGAATAGCTATGAATTTGATTGATCATACCATTTTATGTGTAAATATCTGTTGATACCCCTAGTTATGCCTTAGTTCCCAGGGAGACTCGGATCAATTTGTCCGTCAGCGACGCCAGAGGTGACTTTTGTTAACCTATGTAAATGCGAGGTGGGTGACACACATTCAGAGGCGGACTTGAGGATCCTGTTTTGTAATATTTGTTTCGTGCAGTCACCATGGTAAGTACTGTGATTAATTCTTTTCCATTTCAACCCTGTTCAAAACCACAGCATTGTTCTTTGATTAGCATGTAATGCAGTCTTAAGCCGACATAAAAGAGATTCTCAGCTACCATGAATTTCAAAACAGGGATTACGGTCTTCAAAAAACATGCATGGTTTTAGTTTCCTCACTTTTTTCGAGTTACATCGAATGAATAGTCTCTTTTCGCCTCCATTTTGCGGTTATATTTCCCAAAGAGCGTTACAGTGCGCCTGAGATGACAAAATGCCGCAATTAATCAGCGCCTCAATAATTTCAGCTTCTCATATATAGCATTTTTTCCCCTAGGAAGCAGACGAGGTTTTTTGTGGTGCGTTAGTGGTGGTGGAATTACCGCTCTTTCCTTTCACAAGATCACTCAAAACGGAGCTCAGACACAATATTACTAACAATTCTGCCAAATTGCCTTCGCGTTCGGCGCCAAAGGAATATTTCCGCCCTCATTTCGCAATCTCCAATCCCCGACCTCTATTCACTCGAGGGAATGATTATACCTCTCACAATCTGTCACTTTTTGCCTCTTGAGTTTTCCTCATGTCTGGGTTGCTTTTACGCAGAGGAAGAAAAACACCTTGGACGATTTTCATAATTCACGTCTTTAAAAAAAAGGTTGGTTAAGAATACAGATAACCTTATTTTGACTCTCGAGCAAAACAGCTGGAGATGTTTAAGTTCGTCTCCCGGGTATCCCATCGCGTTGATTGGCTTTCCAGTGACAGCAGTTTCCGTACCCCGCATGATATTTCTCCCTCGCGTTGTCATCCTTGCTGGACCGCGAGGGCCTAACACCTAGTACCATGAGCCTCGGCACAATTGCCATGAGAAGTAATGAACCTGGATAGCGTAGTGGTCTGCGCAGTGGCCCGGAAAGCCAAAGGTCCGTGCTTCGATTTCCGGTCCAGTGGTATTTTTTTCTCATGGCAATTCTTGTGTAACACGTACCCTGTCCAGGGTATTTACTTGGGATGAGTCGATTTCAAATGTTGATTCTCGATTCCACCGATTATCGGGAACGGAATCGGAATCGAGAATCGATCGCTTAAAGTCAATTCCGATTCCAGGAAGATAAATATTTAAAAAATAGACTATAATCTTGGGGCGTAAAGGCTGTCACACCCGAGTCATTGTGCTTTGTACATTATTAAGCTCACAATTTATGTCTAAAACTTAATTTGTCTTTAATGTCATGGGTAAAGTATCTCAGTTGAATTTTCTTCATAATGTTTCTAAGACTTCAATGAAGAGAAAATCATTTAAGGAGATAGCCTTCCATTTTGTTATTCCTTTTGCCGTCATCTCGATAGTGCACCGTTATAATTTCTACACCTGATTTTGTCTGATAACTTTAAATTATTAATCTAATTTTATTAACCTCATATTCTTAGTTGGGAGCCAAGGAAGTGTTCGCCATTCAAAGGTGACTGCTACCGAATGATTTCACATGCTCTTAGCGATTTTACGGGGACACATTCCTGATCCGTCAACGGAATTGGAAAATTCATTCATACAAAATATTGAAAAGAAGTTAATATTACGTTCTAGTCCTATAGACAGTCACTGTGACCAATCCACATGTATTCCTCGCGATTATCAATCCACATGGCATGTTTTTTTAATAAGCCGAATGAGCTCTTTGCCTTTTACCACACGGTGGTACTTTATGAGACTTCTCGTTCCATCTATCTCGCCTTCAATATGAGCTAGAAATCCCTTACACGTATGTGCTTTTGGATCGATTGACATAAAAAATTCAACTTCTTAGAGTGGCCTCTCCCGGCATCCATCTTCCTCGTGTTTCGTTGTAGCTCCGTCGCGGCGCAGGTGTCGATCTGCCAACCATTCACTCCTTGTCCAGATGGATTGATGCCTCTGACTCTCTCTTTGGACCGGAAATCGCCGGAACGACTGACATCACTCGTGTATAGCATTCCTGGTAGGTGACAAGGTCACTTGAATTCCTCGTCAGAGTTTTCCAAGTTTGGTAATCTCATTTTAGAAAATAACTGGTGCTATATGAATTATCCATCAAAACCCGGATAACATATACTTACGCTGACCATTACGGCCAACGTTATGATCTCAGTGCTAATACCCAATTGAAAATTCCCAAATTTCATCGATACACGAGTATGAGTGCCTTTCACGTTAATCGTAGTCTGAATTATATTGTCTACTGATTTTTAGCGGTGTGAGGTAAAAAAATTTGGGCTATACAACAGAGGATTTTTCATATGATATCAATTCATGCATTGTGTGATCGCATGTACAAATATATGAAGTAGGCAATAGCAAAAATGATACCCATTCTAACTCCATACAGACTGCAAAGGATTTGTGATATTTCATTCTTCTTGCACAACAAACAAAACGTGAACAATGGCCCTAACGATATTACTGTCATGTAATGTATTCTTTATGATGATATCACCTTGGCCTTTGATATAGCTGCATAATTCCCTCTTATATGGCTTAAAAAAGCTAATTTCAGCTGAGGAAATCGGTGACACCAACAACGACTGTTGGATACTAGCCAATTGTTATCCCGCGTTCCTTATGGCCTCAATTTAACGCCTCCCTCAAACTTAGAAATAGCTTTCTTTGCTGCGTATAATAAACTGGATGGTCATAAATGCAAATTTTTTGTACTTCATAGACGACTATACTCTTAGGATATGCTTTTCTGAAACGAATGAGCGACACATTCATGTCTCAGAACTATCTCATCACCATGGCAGGAATGCCTATTTTTTCTATTAACTCAACATATAAAGCTAGAAGATATTTGTTCCTTTAATTTATTTTTCCCGGAAAATAATGAGTTTGAGGCACAAAAATAAATCGTTCGAGAAAACTGGCTTCTCATTACCACAGTATATAGTTAAAGTATGAATTTAAACTTAGGCAAAACTTGGCTTATGGTCATGAGGGTGTAAAAACATTTTTATGGTCTTTCTTTTGGTGAAATCAAACCAATTTATAATGCTAGTTGTTGACAAGTGATAGCTTGGAGTGAGTTACATGGGTAGATTTAGCTTCATAATTTAGTTTTTAAGGAGCTTTTCTTCCTCATGCTAATCAGCATCATGGGTTGGTAATACATATTGCGATTTTTAGGAGCAATTCTCCTATTGGCTAAACATTTCATGGGAACATATTTTGTTCTATATAATTCCTTCCTCATTCGACCTATATACATATGTCCATCGACAGCTTTCTTGGGCATTCTCCCCGAGCATTTCTCCAAGTGATTTTATTCATCATGTCATTTCATGCGGCCAGTGGCCATATCTCCTTCTTAGAGGTTTAAAAAGAGTATCTTTTGCTCGTCTCTTCTTCTGAATTCCGCAGTTCTCACTTAGATGATTCACATCATATCTTCCTAAGATAGCCCCACATTTCGAGTCCTTCGTTCTTTGGCTCCTCTGCTGCTATCGCAGCCCAAGCTTCAAATACCCAGATGAAAATGCTTCAGCAAATGACCTGAATTTGTATCGAATTCTTTCCTTAAGTCCACCCTTATACTTCCAGATGTAAGTAGATTCCTCTTTTTATATGATTCACTCCACCGTCAGACAATTCTACTGAAAATGTCTTGCTCCTTCCAGCGCTAGGTATTGGGCTGAAATCGAAAATAATTGGCCAAAAGTGATAAATTCCTCTTTATTCATTGAAAATGTCTATTTACTATAATTTATACTTTTGTAATTAGAAAATAATCATTGAACACATTAATCAAATAAATGTATTACTAAGTCATTTTTCTAGAGTAAGTTTTCTGTCAAGTTAATATAAAAGGATCTCAAAAATATTTTCCCATTTTTTTGCGAAAATTGGCCTAAGTATTTTGCTGCAGTTGCATTTAGCATTAAAATGCCTAAGTTTACACCAAAAATAGTAAAAATGAGCATTTTTAGAATCGGTCGTATTATAAATTTTTATTCTATTCATTGCTAGTTTTTAATACATTTAATTAAACAATTAAAATGACCCATTTCCACGTATATTTAGTATTATTTAGCAGTGATCTTCAACCTCTTAAAATGCAAGGGCCAGAAATCGATTTCGCATCGTCTGGAGGGCTGCAATGCTCCACGTTACTTTACCAACACATACAAAAATTGAAAAACACATAACTTCAAAGTACAATAATCTTCATTAGTTAAAATGTTCAATAAATCAATGATATTTTTAACAATGCTCATTTTGGACTAAAGTGTCCCTATATGTTTTGTATTGTGTGGCGCGATACAATATTTTCTGTAGCCTCTACGGGCATGCGGTCCGGGGGCTACTAGTCGAACACTTGGTGAAGAGTAAAACATAACGTCTTTCTGATGTGTAACCCAAAAAAATTCACTCCACACACACACAGCGCGCTAGTTTCTCGGCTTCCCAGATAAAAGAATTCTCTATCCCATATCATCGGAAAATATCTTCCTATTTATAATTTGGGCGAACTACACCGTGGTGAAATATGCGAAGGATAACAGAATGGGAAAGAATTCGGCGTGCGTGGGATCCCGGATGTTCCGCAGGCATGTACGCGCGGCTCGCGTGGCGTGGACCAACAGGCGCGTCGAAACGTGTCCACCGCGTCGGTGGCGCTTCGGGCGCGCGCGCCATGTCGTCAGCGGTGGGGCTTTTCCCGCCGGGCGTGGTCACAGCAGCGGCGCGGAATGAGGAGAGGGACGGGCAGGCGTGCGCCAGGAATAAATCCCTTTGTTCTCATCCTCGCTGCTCCGCTGAAGGACCTCCACGTTCTCTCCAAGGGAAGATTCCTCGGTCCCACGCAAAGTGACGACCGCCGAAGGCATTTCCAGATGCTTCCGGCAGAGGAGAGGCTGGGCCGACTATTCTCATCCGCATGGCGTCTTTTGCCATCTAGTGGGATTTGTGCAAAAATTGTCAATAATTTTATTTTTGCCTAAACCTATATACTACCCCGCAATAGGGTGGTTTCCTATTATTTTTCTATTGCCTAAATCGAAAGATTATTACTAATGGAGTACGTATTTCACGCATTTAGATTTTTAAATGACGATATCTATTTTTCACGTTAAAATAAAAAGTAAAAATTTTCAATCGCGCGAAAATGCGACGGCTAAGTAATAATGATGGGAAAACTCCGTGTGACGTCGTTCTGGTTCCTGCTGCCGCAAGTGAGGTGACCTTTGGGCGAGGCTTTGAGCGCTGATACGACGCAGGATGCTAGCAGGTAGCAGATTACCCTGCTAGCTGGAAGCGCTTGGCTTAAATAAGGATTACTAATGCCTAATCAAACGAAGGAAATTTTCCGACCTTACGCAGTTTTAATAGGTGATTATTATGACATGTTTCCCTGAGCTCTGTACCTCATGCATGCATTGGTAATCTCAGACGATGTATAACTCCTATCTACTCGTATAGAAACTAGGTCCCTGTAACGTCACGTGGAGTGGCATCGCATGGGCGCCAATCTGGCCTTTTTCAAATGAGGATAAAATTGACCATTGCCATTCGTCTAAACCGGTATTTCTAAAACCAAATAATTTGTATATTTTGAATACACTAATGGTGGGTAACGGATCGCAATCAATGCCGTTCGTTTTCTTTGATGAAGGAAACTACCCTATTATTTTTTTCCCCGCACGGTAAAAAAAACATTAATGAATCCTTAGAGAAATTTCGTTTGAGTATTTCATTTTTATGCGTAAACGGCTGGCGTACTAACACCCCTCACCACACGCCTATTGAGGCAACTTGCGGGGTGGTATGTGTATGTAGGTGAAGGAATTACAATAGACGAGTGGAGATGTTGTTTAGATACCAGCCGTTAGAAAAAAAAAATAAAATAAAAGGAAGTGTTTGTACTGCGTCTCCGCTTAGATTTATTTATTATTTGCCAATTAAGTCATTAATTCTTCAGCGGAAAAATTAATTCTAATATCTATCCGTTCGACCAAGTATCTCTTTTAATTTAAAGTTATTTTGGGACCAGAATTGTACTGAGGTTTCTGAGATGATTCGTGATTCTCCGTGTCGCCCTGAAAGATATCTATCCTAAATCTAACATCAGCCGAGCACATAGTTTCAGAGTCCCTATGTTCCCAGAATAATACGTGTAAAAGCTGTGTAACACTTTCTACTTTCTTGTACTAGTTTTTGAGGAATGCCTTACCAAATTTTTTTCTCACTTCCCTATTTATCTATGTCTCACACCAGAGGTGACACATGGATCGGTTAGGAACTTGCCAACATTACGAGGGGGGTTTCCGGATTACAAGCCCCCACCATTAATCTTTAAAATAGGCACCAAAACCCCCCTTTCACCTGGAATGTTTTCCATACACCCCGGAATGTCCCCGAAATCTCCGGTAAACCCCGCCATTTCAAAATCCTGGCTACGCCAAAGGTCTTCAGGGAGAGTCGAATAGATCTAGGTAAAGTCGTGGCTAATCTTGGGAAGAGTGAAGGAGATCGGGATTCCCTTTGAGATAGAAAGATGTCTAGGGTAATTTTGCTAAATATTTTTGCGGAGTCATCAAAAATTAAATTTACCCTCAAACTAATGAGTTTGGATACCACTATGGTTATTTTGAGTCCGATAGTCTCAGCGATTTCCAGACGACAGAATGTTAACCCTTCCGCATCAAACTAAATTCTGTGATGAGGAAAGAAACTACACTTATTTAATAAAATACAAGTCAAAATTTACGAGTATAGTATTTAACGAGGCGTTGCTGATACTAATTTAAATTCATATTTGCTCTGAACAAGATAAAAGTAAGATATGCTTCAGTAAAATTTTACTCTCTCTCTCAAGTACTCTCATAGATTTTCATAGAATTGGCCGTGTGGAATTTTGACTCAATTCGGAGCCACACGAAATAAAAAATTGCTGGGTCCAAATAAAAATACACTGTGGAACGTACTCCGCGAAATTCTTCTTATACTCATTAAAAATTGCAAGACTTTGGAAGAGTGATTGGTTTAGGTTTTTCTACTCTCTTGGTCATATCTATCCCATCTCAGTTCTTAAAATCCATATTTTTCCCCCGTACTCTTCAAGACTTTAACGGATGTACGGCAAATTCCACGAAGAACCGTTGAGATCCTATTCCCATAAATATCACCATTAGTGTTCCACAGTTTTATTACCCCCAAAATTGGTCTTTTAGATAAATTATGACTCTGATGAATGGTCGAAGCCGAGAAAGTTACTCATCATGTTGGAATGACAGGGATAACAGTGAGACAAGATTCTCAATGGTTGACTCAAGGAAGGGGAAAAAATTATTTCCTCCCATTGATGATGTGCTGGGCCCAAAGAGTTTTGGCCGTGACGTTTGCCCTTGCTTCGACATCCCATGGCGAAAGACGCGGAGACTAAGAGGCGTGACTTCCCTGGATCTGGCACCGAGTGAAAGAATGAGTCGAGGATTAAGTTCGCGGATTCGGCGTGATTCACGCACAAGGCGGTGCGACGGTGGCGCCCGCCGGCTGCCCCACCCACTACAGACTCATCCGTACCTGTCAAGTCCTCCCGATTTTTCCTCCATTTGAGAGAATGCGTCACTAACTCTTCACTGGTCGTATTTTATTTTTTTACTACTCGAGGCATCACTTGTACAATACAAATACGAACGACCCCGACACCCGCCAAAAAAGGGTGTGGCAGGGGGTGTTAGGACACCAGCCGTTTACATATAAAAAGGAAATGCTAAAAAAATAATACAACTATTATTCATTCATCTCCTTTATGGTTCGGGGGCAAACGAATTTCAATATCTATCCTTTAGGCAAAATATCTCTCTCAATTTATTGCTTCTGTAAGACCTGGAAATATAGTGGGCCTCTAATATGATGTTCTCCGTGTCCCTCTGAAAGATACCAATTCTCAATTGCTTAAGCAATCTAAGCCTTCCTCGCAGCCTTCGAGTCTCTAGCGGCCCCCAGCCTAATTTGCTTGACATACGCGTAACACTATCTGTACACCCGTAGCAGTTTTTGTCGAGTCGCGCATGCGTTACTATTTCGAACTTTCCAAGGTAAATGGAATAGATCGTAGTCAAAATTTTACCATCTCTAAAACGAAAGTATTTTTAAGAATGATAAGTAGGTGTGGTTGACTAGTGATTTTAACGCTTAGCCGGGGCTATCGAGAGGTCCTTGGTCCGAAACCAGGAATCCTACGTGTATATAAAAAATAAATCCTCGAATAACGTGGTGGCGCAAGTGGCTTGATAATTTGTTTCCTATATTCAGAGAGTCATTTTGAACCGTTATATTTTTTTGAGGATTGGAAATTATGCGTTTTTGCATGCTATAGAAAATATATTTTAATACAATATTTATTATTATTGGCCTAATATTTGCAACTTCGTCGGAAGAAATTGCGTTCAGAGCCAAGGCAAAAATATTTGCGGAGACTAACTGCTTTTCTCCTGATCTGCTGAGTGCAAAGAGAGGTCCATGCTGACGCCCGCAGTGTGACTTACCAGATAGCAATGCTCACGTCACGCTGGTTCGTTCAACGACAAGTCCAAAGGAGATTAGCCTTTTCGCCTGCGTTATGGCGCTCTCTGGGAG
Organism: Ischnura elegans; assembly: GCF_921293095.1. Lineage (NCBI taxonomy): Eukaryota > Metazoa > Arthropoda > Insecta > Odonata > Coenagrionidae > Ischnura > Ischnura elegans. The sequence goes on from NC_060252.1 coordinate 91,685,671, forward strand.
ATTAAAGAGCGTGTTTACCCTCGCAACCGCTACTATGGACACTCGCGGCAATGAACATACGGATCGGCAAACCTCATTCAGCAGCATTTCTCGACTGCGCCACAGAACCATAAATGATTCCACCAAAGGTGCTTTGATGCCTCTAGCGAGCATGAGCCGTGACTTATAATCCTCGTTGTGAATTCTAAAAGGCCTGATCTGGCCGTTTCCACGCTATCGTCATTTTTATTTCTTCTCCTGCATCAAAAAGTGAATCACTACTTGTATATCAATTTTATGACATGGAATAATACGTATAATTTGAAAAGAAAACATATTCACAGTCTCAAATGTTGTCAATATAACATTTATTTCGAAAGTTAGCATCCTCAGGTCACTCTGCCCGCGTTTAATACTGTTGCATAATCTGAAATAATCCTGCCTTTATAAATCACGAAATGTTTTATTGACGTGCAAATAAGTATCTCATTAAACCTATCCATTACCATCAATCATCAAGCTAATTGAGACGTATATGCATGTAATCCTCACGTTGACACTTCTAAGCAATTTAAAGTGCAAACACTTGAGCAGAAAACAAAAGTGACTTCGAAAATAGCAAAAAAATTGTATACTTACATATTGTTTGATTGTGTATCAACCGTGGAACTGATTTAGTAATTTTGATCACTGTCTGGATCTCGCTACAGCGCTCCTGTGAGTATTCAATTTACGGTATTTATTTATTCAGTTATTTATCTGCATCTCCCCGAAAACAACTCATTATAGGCCTTTTACATCGGGGAAAATAATGCGTAACAACGACTATCACAGACAACCATGCCCTGGTTAGTGACAATATACCAAGGCGGTACTTTAATCCGCGAACTTTGGTTTGGTAGGCGAGGACTTTACCCCGCCGCCACCGGGGCCGGTAAACTGGTACTAGATAAAAGGTAATTTTTGTCTGGATACCCCTTCTGCTGGGAGGTTAACCCCTAGGCTTCCACCTAGCCTCCCCTTGTCCCTACCCTAGAGATCCACCATTGTGTGAAATCACACTCATAGTGCTTAAATCGTGATGAGCCTCTTTCATCCTCTTTTAGAAATCCTTCTGATGGCCTTCTATACAACCCTCATCGCATTCCACTGACGTGAATCTGGGCAATGCGACCACAAGTTCGTAATATTTCGATAAAACATTTTAGATAGATTAGAATATTAAAATTTAAATAGAATTAGAATGGATAGAACATAAAAAGATTTTCTGTGAAATATAAAATGAACGGAAAATTATAGTGCGAGTCCCCTAGGGTGTTGCTTATTTTTTATTTTATTTCGGATTTTAGAAATCTAGTTGACCGTAAAGGCGGCATACGAGCGACTACCTCGCCGTCAGGGGTGCGACGCGCGGCTGTAGCTCGTGGAAAAGTATTGTATTCCTGGAAAACTGTTGAGTGAACGTAAAAATGGAGCGAATTTTGAACCCATTGTAACTTGACCCATTGTAACTGTAAGGACTGTAAAACTGTGATCCATGAAAATGATGCTATTCATAAAAATCGGAATAATTAAATATTATTCCATTTATGCTCTTTGAGCGACCTCTAAATGTTAAACAATCTAGCTAATATTTTTATAATATCCATTCTGCACCCCATAGCATATTTTAAGAGGTAGAAATAAAAAATCTGAGATAAAATAAAAGGTAAGCAGCACCCTAAAGTCCCCCTTTAGAAAGGCTAAAAGATAAGCACTAGGGGCAGGCAAAGCAAGACGCGCGCAGAACATCAGGGAAAGGAAGGAAGGAGTGCTCAAAAGTAGCCATCACAGTGAGATCTAGATTTATCAGAAGGTGGAAAAAGAAAGCCTCCGGGTTGGAGCACTGAGTGAGACTTAGGGAGTGATGCTCGTCGCATACCGTTGAAGTCAATCCCATTCCAACGTCATTTTGATGGCCTTGCCTTGGATACGGTCTCCAATGCTAGGGTCTCGGCTCGCTCCGCACGAAGAAACAAGAGCGCATCGAAGGGCGGCAGCTGCCGTCTTCCGGGACGAGTCGTGCACCATCGGAGAGGGGGGGGGGTTCATTACACCCCCGCACCTTCCATAGTGATCTCCTCCGCGCACGAGCGCCACCAACACCGCAGACTCGGAAACTGACTCTCACTCACTTTCCGCTCCAATGACGGCGGCGATTCATCCAGAGATTGGGGGGTAAACGAAAGGGGTCGCTTTGACCTCCCCAATCATTCCTGGGCGGTCCCTTTATGTTCATCCTCGCATTTCCGATATACCATCCACATCGCATTCCATTGACGTGAATCTGGGAAATGCGACCGCAAGTTCGTAATTTTTCGAGAAAAAATTTTCTGTGAAACATAAAATGAACGGAGAAATACTAGTGCAAGCCCTCCTTCAGAAAGGCCAAGAGAAAAGCATTTGGGGCAGGCCAAAATAGACGCACGGAGAACATCAAAGAACGGAAGGAAGGTGCTAAATAGTGGTCATCGGATTGAGATTTAGATTTATCAGAAGGTGGGAAAGCCATATCTATCAATATATGCATCAATTACTTTACCATGCCACATGAAAGGTAACATGGATACAGATGTCTAATAGCTCATGACATATATTTTATGGTTTCGTTGATATTTTACTAAAAGAAAGCAGTTTGATCCACGGTTTGCGGCAGTAGAATAGACATGCTTTATTAGAATTGAAGGAGGAGTGATAAAAATTGTCATTGGAAAGACGAAAGAGTCTTACTAAGTGAATCTGAGGGAAAGATATGGTGACAGTGAATCTGAAGGAGATTTTTTAGTACAGAGCAGAGTTTCGAGTAATCCGTCGTAAACTGCTGGAAAAAGATTCAAATCGAAAAGCGATTGTGGAAGTAGAGAAGAATATATTTTCGGGGTACGTAAAAGCTTGGAAAAGGAATAGACGGAGGGCTGCAATATACGACTCTTACTGTTTCTGTACTTCAAAAAATATTAAAATATGCATTAATGTAGAGAACTAATCTCTAGCGATCTATTGGTACATTTCACCTTTTTCGGTAGATTTTTTTCGATTAAAATAACTTAATAATCTTGAAATTCTCAGAACATACAGTACAGACCTATGCCAGAATTTTCCTGTATCTCAAATATGAATAAATTACGTCTGAAAAAGTACCAATCAAGATAAACTTTTCAACTTTGATCCAGGCAGCCAGAGGTGGCCAACTGTTTTCCAGCAAAAAAAAACATCACCCGGCCACCAATATACGTATACATCGGCCAGAATGCAACGACGATCGACTCGACCTGTGGATGTCTCCAGGACAGAGGACGAAACTCGTCACGAAAAGTTTACCGACGGTTTGATGAAAAGTTTACCGTCGCGACGGATGGAAAGTTTGTTTTAAGTACAACCGGAAGATGGACACTCAATGGACAATCATTGATGAGGGAAGTGTATGAGAATAAGGTGGTTTCCTATTTTTTTAATGCCTAAGTCAAAAGTTTATTACTCATGGAGTATGTATTTCATGCTTTTAGATTTTTAAACGACGATATCTATTTCTCGCGATTAAATGAAAAGTGAAAATTTTCAAGTACAAGAAAACGCGACGGCTAAGTATGAATGCTGGGAAAAGCCCTTGTGACATCATTCTGGTTCTGGCTGCCGCTGTGTGAGGCTACCTTGGCGCGAGAATATTAGCGCCGCTACGATGCAGGCTGCCAAAAGTAGCGCTTGGCTTAAATAAGGATTATTAATATCCTATCAAACGAAGGAAACTTTTTGGCCACAGGCAATTTTAATAAGTGTTTAGTAAGAGATGTTTCCCTGAGTTCTGTGCCTCATGCATACATTGGTAATCTTAGACGATGTAAAAGTCCTGACTATGACTCGTATAGCATCTAGGCCCCTGTGACGTCACGTGGAGTGGCATCGCATGGGCGCCAATCTGGCCTTTTTCAAATGAGGTTAAAATTGACCGTCAACATTTGTCTAAACTAGGATTTCTAAAACCTAATAAATTGTATATTATGAATTCAGTAATGGTGGGTAACGGATCGCAATCAATGCCTTTCGTTTTCTTTGGTGAAGGAAACTACCCTAATCGTAGTTTTCAGAAATACATTCCACGTCTTCCACCTTTTCCTCCAGCCGAAATATTTTAACCACCATTTATACCAGCATGAAGCTACGTCTGCCTCTTGCAGTCCACACCTCTCCTTCCGTCCAGTGAAAGAGGATACGCGCGACATATGACGGTATTCCGCCCCCACAACTGCTGCCCCCGCCGCCGTCTGCCGCCCCGCACAAGGCCTCCGGCACCTTGCCGGGCGCCTCTGAAACTCTCTTGAGTAGAGGTGGCAGACCGGAAGGAGGCCCACATGTCGTCACCTCCTCATTGTAATACGGATTCACTGGCCCCGCACCGCAATCCATGGAGGCCGAAAAGCAAGAGCCCACTAAAGCCACGCGCCGAATAAGAAGACGCATCAATCGCGCTCATCTGGACAATTTCCGCGATATGTTATTCGTTTAAAAAACTTCATCAGTCAAGTATCACTCCTTAAATATCTCACGCTGATGATCGCATTGAAGACGCATATAGTTCTTCTGTTCCGGTGAGTCCGTACTAAGTTTTACAATATTAAAATTAAATGGGGCATATTTACCGTTGTCGTTCTTTATTTTGTTAATGTTAAATAAAACATAAACTAATTATTTGGCATTGCACTAGAATGGTTGGTAAAATGCAATCAAATGCAAGGATAACTATTTTTGTGATTTTATGGTGTTTAATATTATGTAAATCTAGCATTTAATTACTATCAATTGAGTGTGTTACTTTGCAATTGTTCGATGGAGCTGGTGGTTCACGAATAAGAAAAAAAAATTACCCGATGAAAGGTTTTCATCTCATTATTTATGATGAGGTTAGTTAATTTTTTAATGGTTCGAGAGAGCTGGTGGGTCACGTACTTGGCCAACTAATCAACCGATGGAAGGTGTTCAAATCATTATTTATAATAGAATTGGATCATTGGACAAAGTAACGCCGGAGACCGTTTCTTAAACTTTCATGTCATAATTTATAGTGAAATTAACAAATTATTTTATAGAAATTTACCGCAAAATGTACCAATTGCATTCCTACTCGTCTCAAGGAGATGATTAACAATCTTGGCAAACAAATCAACCTATGGGTGGTTTTCATCGTCTTATATATGATAAAATCAGCAATTTCTTTATGTAAATCCTCCATAAAATATCCGTATTGCTTCTATTCTATGTCCCAAAGAGATGATTCACAATCTTGGCGAACAAATCGACCGTCGAATGGTTTCTCTCCCTCTCACTCTTTTCCTCTATCCCCCTCTCTCCATTCACAACGCGGCTGATCACGCCCTCTCCAGAGAATCGAGACGGGAACCTTTTCCTCCTGTGCTTTCCTTTTCGACGGGCCCGTCACGCACGCCCCAAAGAAATTCCTCTCTCTCTCTCACTCAATCGCTGCTCCATACGAGGATGTTCAAGAGAGGTCCACGAACTTGTGAACTACCTTTTTCGAACGTAACGGAGGATGGGTCACGTGATCTCTTCCCCCAGGAGAACGATCTTCTTTTCAGTTTCGAATGGAGTCCAGGTTGGGAGGGAAGGTGGGGAGCAATTTTTTCTCTCTCTCTCCTCGGGAGAATGATAAAGGGAAGGAAGAAGGGTGGGAAGCATGGAGAATTGGATCCACGCGGACGCAGTCTCGGAAAAGAACGGGGCAAGGAAGCGAGGGAATGAAAGGGAGAGGTAGGAAAGGGTTATTGGAGATGCGAAGGAGAGGTATGAAGTGAATCTGATGGAAAGATTATTTTTTGTGGAGGATAGAGCGCCTCGCGAGGCATCCCGCGTCACCTGTTGAGGAAAGATTTGAATCGAGAAACGATTTTGGGTTAAGAGAAGAATATGCAGTCGATGCTGACACCAGTGACGCAGCGAAGGGGGGGGGGGGTTTGGGGGATAAAACCCCCCCAGAGCTCAGAGAAATTTTAAGTTTTATCAATTTTACTTAATGGGATTGATATTACTAATAGGATAGTGTAAGGGTTAATGAAATATCCCTCAGAAAGCCGTAAAAACTCACCATTTTCAACCATCTATCTTAAAATTCCGCAAGTTATTTATCTCTCACCTACCGCTTATCCTGGTGGGTATTCCATCCCCCCAAACACTCCAGTATAGTCGCACCTAAACCCACCCCAGAATTAATTCCTAGCTGCGCCCCTGGCTGACACAATACTTTTGAGGAATGGAAGAAATTTGGGTGTTCAAAATTAATTGCTCATTGCAGTGGATAGGGCGATGGCAGCAGTGGATAGATCCATCATAGCAGTGGTTGGATAAATACGTACTGCTTCTCTACCCACAGTTTCCGATTTAGCTTTGAACTGTGAGTGGGGAAGCAATATATATTATTAATCAACAATATATGCTCGGGAGAATGACTACAGATGCTAAGTAGTTCATATTTTGTCATAAAATTATACGTTTCTTATATTAACTATACAAAATTATCATTTGAGTCACCGTATGCTAAAAAAGAATGAACAAATTAAAAAACATTCTTTGAATGATACGTACGCAATACGATTTAGGAGGAGACAAGGAAAAGTGGTGAAAGGTTATGAGAGAAAAGAGGAAATCTGAAGTAAATTATTTTGGGATACAGAGGTGACATCCCGCGTCACCTGTTGAGGGGAGATTTGAATCGAGAAACGATTTCGGATTTCGAGAAAAATATGCATTCGAGGTTTCAATACACAATGGTTTCTGGGATGGAAGAGATTTAGGATTTCGAAATTGATCGTTCAATGCTGTGGATAGATGGATCACGTTAGGGACTATATATATTTAATTAATACTCTCACAACAATATGCATATTACGTAAAATATGATTATAAATTATATTTTACGTTCCGAATGAACATTTCTCAGTAATTTTATAGGTAAATAATTGTTTTCAATTAATCATAAGGTAGAAATGCAATATCTAGGAGCAAATTTTGGAGTAGGAACCAAGAAATACAGTGCGGCAGCCAAATTTCGCCTCGTATTCGGAAATGGCGTCGCGTCGCGTCGTTGGAGACTTTACAATTCAATACACCCTCGCATAAATTCACCATGCACGGTAAAATGGCTGCAGATATCAAATAAGTCATGATATTTTTTGTGGTTTCATTGTTATTTTATTAAAGCGATGCAGTTTTAACCTCGTTTTTTTTAGAGAAGAATGGACATGTTTTCAGAAGGTATAACAAAAGAGGGCTGTTTTTGATTTAGCTGTGAGTGGAGGAGCAGTATCTATGGCTACGGATGCCAAGTACTTAATATTTTGTCATGATACATCGAATTGCATGTAATTTACGTCCTTTAAAGTTTAACTGTACAAAATTTTTAATTTAAATCGCAGTTTGCTATAAAAGAATAAACACATTTAAAGAAATCTCATAAATGATAAGCAAACACTGATAAATGAGGAGATAAGGTAGAGTGGTCGGAAGGTTATGAGAGAAACGAGGAAATACGGTGTGAATCTGACGGAGAGAAATAGATGAAGAGCTGATTTTTTTGGAGAATAGAGCGCCTCCCGAGACATCCTGAGTCACTTGTTGTGGAAGGGTTCGAATCGGGTAACGATTTCGGATTTAGAGATGAATATGCATTCGAGGCTTGTGAAATATTCTAGAAGTATGGGAAAGATATGAGTGTTCGAAAGTGTTCATTGCAGTGAGGTATATATTTATCAGATGTTGGAAAAGCAATATTTATGACTTCTCCATGCCGCATGCACGGTAAAATGGCTACATATGTCCAAATATTTATGACATTTTTTTACGGTTGCATTGTTATTCCATTAAAAAAATACAATTTCCTCCTTACTGTGCTAAAGAAGAATAGACAAGTTGTCAGACAAGTATTATAAATGTACGGTCATTTGTACGTTCATTAATGAAGATTCAGGAAGGAGAGGTAAAAATTGTTATTGGAAAGACAAAGGAAAGGTACGACGTGAATCTGAAGGACAGAGATGGAGACAGGGAATCTGATGGAGAATATTTTGGGATTCCGAGTACCTTACGAGGCATCTCCCGTCACCTGTTAAGGACAGATTTGAATCGAGAAACGATTTCGGATGTAGAGAAGAATATATGTTCGCGTTGTGGAAAAGATTTGACAGAGATATGAGTACTCCAAAGTGACTAAATTTCTGTGAGGTCTTGAGCTAGTTGCAGCTTGACAAGTTATATGCATTACTTTGCTATGTCACTTGTACGGGGGAATGACTACATGTATCGAGTAACTACTCTATAATTTTCATAGAATATATTTATCCTTTTTTAAGGTTCTGTTAGAATTGAGCTGCTTAATGATATCAATTTGGCTTCTTTTCTTTCTTTCGAAATATCTTACGCTAGCTGGATGTATTATTTTTAGTGATGGGTCGATTCCAAAATTTTATCGATTCCGATCCCGATTCCGATTCTGACATTTCGATTCCGATTCCATCGATTCTGATGCCATAGGCTCCAAGAAAAATATCACTTAATTCCAGGCAACAAGAAAACCACTTTAAAAAATATTACTCTGTGAAAGAGTCAGTTGACAAAAGCATCTTTCAAATAATCACTATGTAATTAAAATATAATAGCTTAATTTCAAAACAGAACATACCTGAGTACAGAAATTTTCATAGCTGTAATAAAGATTACATACTACGTATATGAATCATGTAATGTTTGGCCCTTTCAAATTCTCAAGCAGAAAAACCAATTATTCTACATGCTCAGCCAGCGGGTTTTGACGTCTCCATGTTACAGTATTACTGCCTGCAGAAAATTGCCTTATGCTACACATGTGTGTTATTGGGCAAGTACTTTCCCACCTAAATTGCAAGATTTCGGAGACTTTGGAATTTTTATTAAAAATTATATCAACGATTTTTTGGATCTTGAATCTTCATGGAATTCACGTGGTCGAAGCGAACAACTATAGAACTAAACTTTAGTTTTGTAGAGCCAAAAAAAATGCTATACTTCTCATATCATTTAATCAACCTTAAAATCTCTTGCTTTTTTTAAGTTCAAGAAAGAAACTAAACGCTACAAATGAATATCACATCGGACGGTCGCAGTAATAAAAAAGGCTAAAAGAGCCTTGTGGTGTGAAAACTCCCCCTACCGCGCGACTCACCTCGGCGAAGGTGGAAAGGGAAAAAGGGTATAGGTTGTTGCCTCTCACGGAAATAGTTCTTTTTTCTCTCTCTTAAGCATGCTGACTTAATCTCTTCACTTTACTTCAATACCCGAGGCATATTTCTTATGCGTGGGATGGTTCCAAAAAATACCCAATCCTTAGTATTTTCACTCGAGTAATGCGCTAAATGGTCAAGTCGATCTATACATAATCCTTTTTAACATCCTCAGTTTAGTGTTTTAAGTCAATGAAGACTATTATCTATGCTTTAAATGACGATTTTCAAGACTAATGTTTTAAAAAACTTGAAAATCGGCCTCAGTTACCGAGCCTTAAAGTTCCGCAGCGTGTAGCTCAGCCTTGACGCGCGATTGAAAAATCGCTCTTATTTCCTTCGTCGCAAACTTTTTTTTCAAGATTTCTTATTAGTACTCTTTAGAAATCTCTACTTTATATTGCGGTTCAAATTTTCCGAGTTATATTTTTCGTAAACGAAAGGTAATGTCTACTTTATGTCAAATTTCACGTGAAAAACGGGTCGGCCATTTTGCGTTGTGAAACCCGACAGATGAGAGCCAAAATCTTCGAAAGTCATTGAAAGTATAGGCAAAGCACTAGATCAAAGGAATATTGCGTTTTATATTCCATAAAACTCACACCAACGCAAAACCACTTGGATAAATTCAAAGATTTTTTGAGGAAAAACGATATCTCGCGTGGCATTGAAAAATTGGTCATGCTTGGGCCTCTGTATCTCACTAAAGGTTCGTATTTATGTGAAATGGCATATAAAGCAATATTTGGTAATAATATATGAGTATTTACGCTGAGTTTCAAGTCCCTATCCCCAAAAAGGTCATTTTGGACTTTATTCCAGCTTTTTCCGATTTCAGACTAGTGTGCGCCGGGTAGGAAGACCATCGGCCGCTGCGGCTGGCGTAAAGGTATTTGGCGCCCACGTCGACAACTATAGTGTATTCGGCAAGCTGAAACTAACAGGCCAAGGCATTAGAATGACTTATCGGCTTTAAAAACTGCATTATTACATGAGTTTCATGATAGCGCTTCCTGTCGGCAGATTGCTGGACCTACTAGCCTCGAAAGCACTGTAACCTTAACTACTCGACTCGACATTCGTAATGCGACTCGAAACGCTCGAGTCGAGTACCAACTACTCGATCGACTTGAATTTTCGAGTACTCGCACATCCCAAGAAGATATGTGTTTTGTTATTACGATTACGTGGCGCGAAAATTCAAATGACTGTTGGAAACGCGGTCGTTTATTTTGTTGTTTGAAGTACTACTGGAATCGGAATCGATTTTTCGCCTTGGCAAGTACTCGTTTTCGATTCCGGTTCTTGGCCGAGAATCGAGGAATCGAAGAATCGAGGAATCGAACCGACCCATCACTAATTATTTTTTAACAAAAGCGATAGTTCGCTTATAGTCCTTCTTTCTAAATATCTGGCTGTGTTTTAGGCGAAGGAATACATTATAGATAAGTAGTCCAATGTAATTTTTGACAGTTTTGAAATTACCCATGCATTGAGGTCTGAAGAAAATATTTTTTATTGACAAATGCATAAGTACACTGATAGATCTTATCATTGCTGAGGGAATACGGTAATAATAAAGAGTCTACTGGAACTGATCGACAGCCGTGGAATTCACCTAAATATAAGTTATCACATGAACATTTATTGTATGAATTCGTTTTCAGTTAATCGAAAAATCATTCTAGATTAAGCAAGGCTCATTAATTTTTTTCATTAGAGAAAAAATTAGACGATTCATGAAACGAAAAGCGATACGATTTACGCATATATTTATGTGTGCCTTCAGAGAGAGCACTATAATTTTATCAGAAAAATGCAATGTTGTAAGAGAAAGTTAGAAAAATATCTTATCACCGACGCTGCCAAATCTGTTAAAAATTAGGTTATTTTCTTCTTATAAATACAAACTATAAACCCTCAAAATGATAGCAATACCTATACTGGGTATTCTCATCCGTTGAATTTCAACCTAACTGCATTCTCCGTGAGATAAAATATATATATATCCTATTACACCGCAACCAATGAAAATACCTCGAAAATTTAAAACGCCAGAGGGAGCCAAAAATGAGATTTTTTTCTCTCACGTTTTTTTCAGTTAGCTCGACGAGGGAAGTGCTAGGCACTTCTTAGTTGGAAACTTTAGGAGTCACTTAAGGGAAACCCAACGAAAAAAAATTAATCCTTCGCTGGAATGTTGAAAAAAAAACGGAAAAGGATTTAAAACATTGGAGCGAGAAGGAGGGAGGGTTATGGGTGCGAAAATGTGATTCCATTGTCGGAAGTAGGTCAGATGCCGCGGGAATGAAGTAAAAAGGATAAAAAAGAGTCCCCCCCTCGGTTCTCTAGGCCCTGAATGACAGATCGGTGGAAATTGCTGCGGTTCCGTGCCCCCGGGGGATTTTGAGGCCGAAAGAATGGAAGTTAGAGGGGGTTGAACTGCGAAAAAAAGAACGGAGAGTGGAACGAAAATGTGCGACCGTGTGGCAATTTGAGGGATTTCGCGAGAATTGGAAAATGCTCAGGGGAGCGCGAATGCGGTGTTGAAAAGGGGATGGCTCGAAAGGGGTGAGGTGGGGCGAAGGGGGGTGATTTTGGTGGTTGATTGGAGTGAATCCGGGAGGGTTGAGATCGACATTCCCCCTCTTGGCAGTTACCCACACCCACAGTGGCGTAGGGGCAAAAGGGGTGTGCTAATCAAGGTGACGGGGGTTGACCTCTGTGGGGGAGCTGTGTGAAATTGAGGGATCCAATCGCGGTAATTGTGCCGCGACATGAGATGACTTCGGAAGATTTTCATTAGTGAAGAGGTTATGTGTGCGGCAATGCATTTTGGCTGATTGAGATGAGTCAAAGAAAAGTTTTAAGCCAATATCGGGTACGAATCGCTCATCATCAATTCGTTAAGATGACAGAAAACAAAAAAAGGGTGTTATAGAGAGAAAATATAACTTTTTATTCTTTCTGATTGTACCTTATCAGTTTATTCTTTTGGCTTATATAAATTCACTTTTGTTAAATGTAAAAATCATATTAAGTATGTCATCACCATGTCGATGCAGAAGGTTTGAGAATCGCGTCATGAAAACGCCAAAATGTGCTGCAGAAAATTGCACACTTAATTTTTTATCCTTTTTGAGCATAGGGATCATATAAAAAATGATATCTGAGTCTACAACTGGAACTTTATTTGTTTGACCAAGTCATATAATTACGATGTCAACACCCGGATAACTATCTTCTGCCATCAGCAATGATTTTGGTAGGCAGCTGCCCTTACTTTACGCAATTTCCCGCTTTTTGCAGTAAAAGTAGCCTTTAATGAAACTTCCTACACTTCCTATTCTTATAATTTCTTGTGATAAGCAATGCTACAGACAACCATAATAATGTCGGGCACTAATACAATATCAGTATCACTGCCTTAAAAATGAGAGCAAATGCCAAGAGGAAAAAATTCAATTGAACAACATGTAAGTACTTAGGTCACTTCTTGATTGCAAAGGGTCGCCTGAACAATTCTCCCAAGTTAAACTGTGGTTGAAATGTTGATAATAATAATATCTTCTAAGTAAGATTTTATTCGAATTTTCGCTTACTGTGTATGATAAAATTACGCCATCTATCTACTAATAATTGAAAAAAGGACGCAAAATCGAGGAAATAAGTCCTAATTTATTTAAAAAATCTTGTCACAATTGCTAGGGTTTAATCCTTATTAACTTAACAGCAGGATCTGATAGTTGACTTTCAAATGAATTGAAATAGCTCCTAAATCTATGCATAAAGCACAAAACAGTTACTTGAAAACGACTTACTTGGAAATTTTCCCTGCCACAAACAGTGTTTGGATTTTATTTCGTACCACTTTATTAGCGAGAAAGAACTCAACTGTCACAGATAAAAGTAAATTTTAGAGTAAAAAGTATGGACGTGGTACTTAGACAAAGTAAGTTTCCCACTCACGCATTCAAAGAAGGAAGATCTCTTTATGATGGAAAATAAATTAGAAATTCTGGACTTTGACTACATAGTGCGGGTACTTAAGCACCAAGAATGGTGTATGCTACATTTAAATATGTTTCCTTCGCTATTTTGACAGTTTATGCACCTGTTCGAGCCGAAGTAATTCGAATCAATTCTAGAGAATTTTATTATTTAAAGCTAAAACTAATTAAATTCAATATTCTGTCTTTTGAAGTTACATGGAGAGCCCATGTTCGTTAAGTGAACTCGCATCACATTTTAAAACTTTGTGTAGACACTTGTTTGTCCACTGCTTGAGGCTTTCCCAGGGGACTGAGAATAGTTTATTGCACGACCTTGTTTTAAATGGCCAATGCTATTGATTATTTTACATTGTATTATTTATTCCTGGCTTCCAATCATTTCGAAAGGAAAAAGTAACTTCGCCCCGCTCCTGCCATCAGCCCCTTTTACACCTTCATCAGTTAGGCGATATAAAACAATGGCGTGCGATGAAGAACTTCCATTACTATAAAATAACTAAAAAAGTTGGTGGATTATGACGTGCTGGGTCGAAACCGAGGTCGTGCCATGTTAAATTTACGTGTAATTATTAAGTTTTTTTCAGATTTCATTATGCTACGTCGAATTCATGAATTCATGCTCGAGAAAGGAATTATATCAACCCTGAGGAAGTATCCGGCATTGAAGACGACTCTTTTGGTACATATTTTGATGCTGTGAAGCGGATTTACCCAAAATAATATCATAAACGAAGTCAGTTTAATCCTATTTTCATGAAGAAATTATACTATAGTACAGGGTACCCTTTAACACAAATAAGGAAAAAAAAGAGGCCTCACAGTGACATAGGTACCTACTCATGATCGGCCTGGGCGGGGAATTGTTGACAACGAGATCAGCGACTCAATCCGTAACCGTTTCCAACTCACATATGGGGCAATAAAATTGCCTGCACTCCGTTGACCTTTCCTCCCCCGAGGGACCGAAATTCAATAGAACCTGGTCCGCTCACCCAATATGAGAAAAACTGCCCTCCGCCGCTGGCCTACAGCGCTCGAAGCCAATCACGAGGCGGGGACATTTGGGGCTGAGGAAAATAATCCCTTCGACCTCACCTCTATTTCCCGAAGAATCAACGATGTGCCATCCCTTCTACACCCTCTTTAGCTCCATCTTCAAGAGATGTTTTTGCCGACTTGTAAGGAACTGCATGTCTAGCCACTGCCACCAAAAATCCTCGACCGTAGAGAGGGTCGCTTTATCTTTGGTTTGGTTTCTAAATCAGTTTGGCATTCGCTAAATTTTCCCAAGGTGTACCAACTTTAGAGGACACATTAATTCTGCTTAACCGGAAGCAGTTTTCCCTTTTTCCGTGACGTATCAAAGATATTAGATTGTCAACTTGAAATTCATAAGGGGTTTTGACTAGCCCTATTTCAAAAAGGCATGTATCTCAAATTCGTATTATTTTATGCCATGGAATATTGAGGTTAAAGTTTCAAATTTCAGATAAAGGTAAACTTTGAAAAGCTTCTGTATATAACCTGAAATGTTAAAGATTATAACCCTGATCTAAAACATTGCTACTTTTCAAAAGGGATAGGTCCTATCGGGATAAGTATTCTCTTGTAAATCGTGCATTTTGTGTGAGTGGCTATTGCACCATTCACTATGAGAGCAATGCTTTTTTTATAATAAGAGTCATTGACGGTCAGAATTATTGAGGTACACTGGTTATTGATGGGCATTGCGAAGATGTAGATACATTTAAGTATGGATATATCGTCGGAAGATGATTGGTAATCACATTGATTTTTGGAAATTGTTCCGAAAATTTTATTTGCATTACAATCGACCGGTACTATAAAAAGATTTTAACGATGCTGTTTCTTCTAATTATTACACGCTTTTCATCATCAACTGTCAACGCTTTTTCATTCTCAAAGTTATTTCTCCATTTGGAAATTTTTAAGTTCATAAATTAATTATTCATAAGAAATCCATTTCAAACTCAAATTCGAGAAAAGGACGTGATGACGGGGCCTTGAGGAAGTAGTCAAGCTGATCAACATGTGACTACGTTTTCCGGTTTCCGTGGTGTCGGTCGAGGTTCCAATATTTCCATTCTTCCGGTGCTACCGCGTCGATTGTTGATTTAAGACAACAGTGTTTTCAATCTAAAGACGCTGGAAGCAGTGCCAGCGAAACTGTTGTCTTAAACCAACAATCAAAACCGTAGCACCGGTAGAATGGAGACATTGGAAAGCTGATCAACAGCTACTGCCCTTGATATTCACATAAAATATATAACTTTATTTTTTTCACTATACTTTGACATATTCCATGAAAATTGATTTCTATTTATGGCTTTTTTTAAATTGAGGATTTAATTTTGAAAATTCCTAATGGAGAAAATTTTATTTTTCAGCTGTTGCAAGACCAGCATAGACAGCTTCTATTTACGCCACAGAAAACATCGCACTTCGGAAAGATGGTGAGAACCTATTTCCATTTTGTTACTATCACACTAATCATTTCATTACTTTTGGAATGCAGGAAAGTTCGCGGAAATGTTAAATTACCTCATTGTATTTTTCCTTTATCTGCCGATATTATTGCATATCATATCAGTAAGTATTCTTTGTTAAAGTTAGGAATGACGAATGCAATTAATGTTTTTTTCTCACGTATTGTAGATATGATGTTGAAACTCATAAACGATCTTCCATAAGAAGATTTTCTTTTTATATCCCAAGTTATTTACAATGCACTAGTGCTACAGAATGCCAGTGAACCACCTCCATCTGAATACGGCCTTCATGGAGACGGACATAATTTATTTCTTATCAATTACCGTGCACTTACTTGTTCCTTGCCAAATAAGTATTTCTGTGCACCAAATTCACCTCCAGTAATGATTTTTAGACGATTATACAGCCTTTTTCTCAAGATTATTTAAGGTTCATTTAACTTGCCTATGAAGAATAATATCTTGCTAAAATATTTTCATATACAGCGCAGATAAAACATTTTTATATTTGATTATCTAGTCTTCTATGCTCATTTCATTTTCATGTCAAAATATCGAAAGTATTACTTATCATTTTTCAAGTATATTTTTTAATCATTTAACAATTATTTATTGATGCCTAAAAGGTTATACATGATCATCTTAGTCCTGAGTGGTAGAGTACAGTATGAAGGTTTCGAGCGTATGAAGGTTTGAACAAAAAATGAATCCGGCTACGTGGAAGAAAATAGAAACCACATTGAGAGTAGGAGCACGACAATCTCAGAGAGATTTTAAATCCCTTAAAACGATGTAATCGTGTTCAAAGGACGCCTTCAGAAGACTATATTTTCCGACCTCGTTCTCAGCTCTTAATTATAACGTACAGACAGCGGCATGGGTTTGCTGCGTTCTCTTTCCCAATCCGTGTTTACGCGCATCGTAAGAGCCGAGAGTGGAGACAAGCATCCCAGGTGGTTGCACTGCCCATAAAAGACTCAAATTGCATGAAAGACTCTGAGAATACACATTATAAAAATAACCGCGGAGAATGAGCGCTATTTGTCTGGAGAATGATGATTCAAATCTGACCCAAGGCCGCTGATTTGTTCCGCAGTAAAATATCAAATGTCATGCGCAGTTAAATAACATATCGTAATTCAGAAATGATTATAGGCAACGATGTTTGCGCATGCTAAGCTCAGTGGTGCCGCAAAGCACTGCCGCCTGGAATTGACGGGAGATGTGGAGAAAGAAAGAGTATTTTCTCTTCTTTTTTTCCCGTTCTCAGCTCACTTGAAAACACAGATTTTTGAGCTTTTATTCGTGCTTAAGTAAAATTTACACCTTCGAGCGAAGAGGTGTGCTTAATGCATTCCAGGAAACAAGTCAGCCTTCTCATGGCGAGAAGAGCATTTGAAGTAGACCGCGTTTTCTCAATTCTGCACTTCCATTCACGAACGAGGCACTTGCATTTAACAAACTTTTCTTCTTACGATTTTATCGCGTTTCCTTTTTCTTGCTCCAAGTCACCCAAACAATTAAGTGGAAAAAGTTTCACAGTACTATATTTTGGTTTGCTCGAGTAAGCTTAAGGGATCATCGACCATTATTAGCAAATTATTTTTCTAGAAATAATTGTATATTATATTGAATTTGAGACGGTAAATAGTTTTACGGATCATAATTAATCCTATTATTTTCAATAATTTTTTAATCCTGACAAATATTTTATCTTGTCATTTTCAAAATTTTTAGTGAAAAATATTTAATTTTTAGTTCACCTACAATAGCTGATTTGAAAGGGCTTTTTTATGAGATCCAAGTTAGTGTCTCGACGAATGACACAACGTCAAATTCTATTCGGTATTTCTAATGCAGTGATATTACTATTATTATTACAAACTCTCGCATTAACGCATAAAATAAGTTTTTGTTTAGCCTATATACGAATAAAATCAATTCTTTTTGAAGAAGTATTGTTACACGATCAGCTAATTACATGGTGAATTGACAGTGGCCGCGTTACTCATCATAGTTTGGATTGAGTTTTTTTAGTAAACGTGATATTATTGCAAGAATTTAATGGGCCTCCTACTTGTTCCACTACGGGTTGAGAGAGGTTTTTTCTAGACTACCACATTCTTAAATCTTCGATTTGATTTCTTTCCACAGCCCTAGCTACCTCTGCGTTTAAATCCAAACACTGTCTCCTTCCTCCTCTTCTCTGTTTACCTTCTAACTACTCATCATTAAAATAATACTTTTATCCTCAAATATGAGACAACTCATGGCTCACTTTGAAAATGGTTTGAATAAAGTTTGTTTTCACTAGAGAACAGGTTTCATTCAGCGATCTTGATCATATCCGCTGTTTGATGAAACCGGTTGTAAATTAAAAATCGCGTAGAAAGTTTATTTTTTACTCTTGTACTGGTCTAAACCTTGACTCTCCCTGCATTAACCAAGGATAACACATTGATTTCGATGAAAACTCGAGCGCCCACCAGCGCCGTCTACTCGATAAAAAAATCTTTCAAGTGACGGAGCGTTGCAGCGTTGAATAATGCATGTGAGGTTGCAATCGCTTTGGCTCTCGATCGGCGGCGCACAAATGCGGGGGATTACGAAGACATGTGCTCTTGTCCAGCGACGTCCTGCGGTCAAATTTATAAACCCGAGGGAGTGCGCGCATCCCATACAGCCCACATTCCCAGCAACCGATGCATGCCTCCCGCGCCATTCTTTCCATAAAGACATGCACCAAAAAGAGGGGGAATTTTCCCACGCGGCAGGCGATCGTCAATTGGGTGGAGAACATCTTTCAGTGCGATTTCGCTCCTTGGCAACGGGCGATGGGAATCAACAGTCGAGGACGGTGTAGCATGACGGAGGATGAAGTTTACTTTTTTCGCATCGTTGAAATTCTGCATTCATCATGTTTTCAGGTTTAATGCGCAAAATGAATATATAAGATGATCACAGGAATAATAGGCGATATGCAAGTTAAAGGAAGTTGTAGCACAACATGCCAATTGAAATTATATGCCAGCCTGTCCTACGTCCTATAATGACCTTCGCTCTTTACTTCACAGTAAAGCCTCACTCACGCACTCAGTACTTCAACCCGAAGGTGGGATTCCATGAGTGAGAGCAGAGATCTCCCAAAGCTAACCCATAGGGATGTCAGTATTTGTCTTACTCGAGAAAACCAGCGATTAAATAATGAAATAAACGATTTTAACTATTAATTTACTACTACTAAGGTTGACCATAATGAGTTACTTATTTTTATTGACCTTTTAAATTATGGTGGCCATGGAATATAAAAAGACTCATCACCACTTGATTGGTTGTATTTTGCCTTCTTTTGTCACGTATTATTTTTTTAACACTCATGCCATCAACCTGAAATTTTGAGAATATGATAAGGAAACTCTTGCCAAAATTTAACTGCATATCGTTTTCATAAAATTATTATCTCCGTGAAACAAAATTAGGATAAAATTTTATGTTTGAGATCAAAACAAATTATGACAAAGGGATATTATAAATGTCCTGAAAATTTTAAGATGACATCTCGAATTTGAAGCACTTCATACGACGATAAGACCGTTGGAGCGGGAGTGATGAATCCTCAAAATCACGAATATTACAATGAAGGCTTCTTCTGTTGGCTTCTAGACGTACTTTCGCCCACCGTACATTCGAATGGGCTTGCATAAGACGCCACTACAGTCGCCAACGGAGAGCTATCTGACGTTTACTGAGAAATAAGCTATAATTAGGGTTGTTAATCGGAATTTATATCTGTGAAGATGGGATGTACTAAATTAAAAACTTTTCAAGACTATTCATCATGACTGTACATATTATTTAGGTCAATATTGAGAAAAAATGGATCGCTCTCACTAATGGGCCGTGTTTTAGGGGTACAAGAGGAGCCTGCCTCCCCATTTAAAATGGTAATTTGTCCATAAAAATGGAAGAATCTGTGAATTCAAGTAAAATGAAAACAAAAACATCAAAATATTAAATTAATTGTTGTCTTAGATAATACTTTAAATGCTGGTTTCAAAGGCTAATTTATAAAAATTTTCCAGGAACACTTAGGGGCTATGGAATACAGAACACTTAAACTCCCAGCAGGATTGCTGACCTTCCCAATATAAAACTCTATTAACTTCGCCTATGCTCTCAAATCATGGCGGCGCTGCGGAAATAAAAAAATCGATTAAAATTCGCAGTGAGTTGCAACAAAAATCAAGCTTCAACGGGACGGACTGGAGCCTCATCTGATGTAGTCAGTCCCCTTGTTCTAAATATTGGGTGTCTGCTCTCCGTAAAGCATTGGGTTTGATTGTAATACCCCGGAGAAGAAAGCCAGCAATCGAGCTGACTGAATCGTGTGCACGTACTTTCTTCGGCGCGCACGCTTGGCCCCATTCGGCGCTGAACCCACCTCCGCCGAAGCACTTTCGGGTCACCGCCTGCCGGCACATCGCTCTCTGCCCAACCAACACGCATTATCCTCCTCCTCCCGCTCGTTTCCCGGATCGTGGCGAAGGCACAAAAGGCGACCCGCCGGGGCATGAAGAGCTCACGGCCCGTAAAAACGGCAAGTGAGTGAGTGAATGGACTCGAAGAGCGCGCGTTTTGTCTCTCGAGCGGAGGCCGTTAGGAAATCCTCGCGCATTAATCTGGATTACGATTCACGGAGTCGAGACCTCAAGAGGGACTGTACACCTTGAAAGCTCTTGAATACGTAATAACAAAATAATAATGATAGCTGTGGTGATATTAATAAAATAGGAAGGAATTAAAGAGGAAATCAAGAAATTATGGAAACTAGAGAAAGTGAACATGACATCAATTATTATCTCTCTTTAAAAAAATTTGAAAATTATTTGGAAATTTTATACTCAATCCGCATACCATTAAAACGGCCCACATGTTCGTAAATAGGAAATCAAGAAATTATGGAAATCAGAGAAAGTGCACATTACACCAATTTTTATCTCTGCCACAAAAAAATTGAAAATTATTTGAAAATGTTACACTCAATCCGCATATCATTAAAACGGCCTGCATATTCGTAAACAGGGAATAATGAAGACACGTCGCTATTATGCGTAATGGAAACTTGAACATTAACACTGTCATCATCATCTTTAATATTTGTTTTGATGAATACATTCCTCCGATGAAAGATTCCATTTATTGTGACGTTATCTTTGTCTATTTTGACTTAATTTTTAAAGTTCCGTGTGGTGCTACATCGCAATAAAAGAAATTCCACGGCAAATACTATTTTTGTCGAAATTTTCACCCTCCGTGTGCTGTCCAGCTACAATAGATGATGGATAAAATCCTCACCCGATTCTCTCAATTAAATTCTGACGTAAAAGCTAATTCTGGTACAAGATGTTGGCCTTACTTAGGTAAGATAGTATTGGTACTTAATACTCTCATATTGAAGGGTCAACACCCAATAGCGGATCCAGGATAAGGACAAGGGAGGGCGTAGTATGAGGTAAACTTCCAGCAGTAGTGGGGGTCCGAACAAAATTGCCATTATATCTAATGTAAATAGGATATCCAAGGGGGGAGGCTTAGCCCCCTCTCCCATAGATCCGCCACTGTCAACATCCATACATATATTGGTTACCCAGGTAGGCAACCAATTAAAACCAATAATATAGGGATGGTAAAATTATTTTTTCCCACAGCAATGCATATTAACATCCGATATTGTATGACAGAATAAGGTAGTCTTTTCGGCAACGAAGAAAAGGATAAATGGTTATGAGCTCATTATATAATGAAAGTTAATGGTTTATGGGTACTTAATTTATAATTATATCTCAAGCCTTAGAAAGTTAAAATAATAATGAAATAAAATATAATATAAGAATCCTCATTATTGTCACTCAATAGTCCTCACTAATAATCCTCATTATTGTCACTCAATAGTGACAATAATGAGGATTATTATATTTTATTTTATTTCATTAGTGACAATAATGAGGATGATTCAGAAGAAAATTTAAACTGTTCAAAATTTTGCTAAAATATTTTAAGTATAATTCATACCCGCTGGTAAATGGGATAGATATTTGTTCTTACACCATGAAGTATTTACGGCGAAGAAAGGTAGTCCAAAGGGTCTAATGAATATATATTGAAAAATCCTTTAAATCGTGGTATGCCTTATCTATTAGCACTTGATAAGGTGTGCTAGGGCATCAAACGATTTTCATATCATTATTTGAGGATTCAGGTGAAAAATAAGTTTAATATACGTAATTTTAGAAAATTACAGCATTTTATAAAATTGGAAGTAAATGATGGCATCTGCTACGAGAAGGATATCCTGAGTTTACCGCAGCCCGCTCAACACGAGGACGGCTCCGGTGGCGATTTTTATAATATGGTATTGATGAGCGTTGAGCCGAGTCCTTGGCTGACTTGGTACACCGCAGCAGACACGGGCTTTGCCGTATACAGTGAGAGGATGCCTTTGAGGACCAAATTTCAGAAGCACTTTGATCTCAAATTCAATGCATCCATAACATTCACACATTAGAGGCAGAGCTGTGAAACAGAACACATCTCTGTAGTTCCAATCAGAATCCTAAAATTCTGAACGCAAGTTTAAACCATAATAATGCCTTTGAAAATCGCTCAGCACGTCAATATTTTGATTTATTATAAACACCAAGTCATGAAAATGGAGTGTTTTTTCAAGTTTAGATCGAAAACGTTAAGTGCAATGGAGGGCAATGAAAACTATTAAAATGAAAATATTGTGCAAGCCTATTAACAGATGCATGGTTACTAAGTAGCCAGAAGGCCTCTGGAGATAATTTGTTTTCAGCACGCCATGTTCATGGAGTTTTCCCCTTCTTAGATGTATTCTATTAGATTGTCTTAGTTTTCTGCATCGCATTATACGTATTTACAATAAGAGTAGTTGAGTTAGTATTAGCAAACAGGCTATTAATATTAATAATTTTTGCACAGACTTTTTGCTAACTTGAAATATAAATAAACGTATTTCGGCAGGCTCTTCACTTATTCATTTCACAACTAATGCTCAACTATTGTTTAATATAAATAGTATAAGTTAATATAAGTTTAACATAATATAAAAGTTGAACTTTAACGAAAATTATGGCTTTATGGATTCCTTTTTAAGCCAATTGTTTTACAAAAAAAGACATATTTTTTCTAAAATTACTGCTTTCCTCTTTGTAACTTGCAAACAAATTTCAAGGTAATTAATTTGATTTACCCTCTTCAATAAACAAATGTAAAATTTGGCTGTCTTTAGGGAATGTTTTGCGTAACTTCAATGAAAGTATATGGAGTTTTCTCTCCGTACCCTTTACGGAAATAAATTAAAATATCAATAGACATATCTGTACACAATTTATAAATAAAATATTATAAAATTTAGCGAGGATTACATGAAATTAGTTTTCATAAGAGTGATTACTAATCCCTTGCTCTAACTAATTGGCTATATAGGATTTTTGATGACGAAATACAGTAAATGAATGATACAGAGGAGAGAGCGAGTCGAGGCCACTTCATGGTCCAAGTGGAAGGAGAGGAATTCTGCTTCGTCAAGGGATGTGGAGGGAATTAAGGACGTTAGAGAGCAAACAAGCAAGCCCAGAGAACATTAATCGTATTATGCGTGCAAGCAGCACATCGCGATGGTCCAGGTCTATGCAAACGTACGTTTTCCCTCTTTTATTTCATTGATTGATGCAGGGACGGGTAGAATTGCGCGACGTTTTCTGGAAAAAATTCATTTAGACCAAGGTAATGCAAGATGATACGACCCTTTTTATTCATCAAGGTCGAGCATTGCCTAATACGCTCAGCTACTGCTTTCACAGCATTTCTAAGGTAATAATTTGACTAAGATCTTGTTATTACCGGGCTTATGATGCTGGTAAAGTCTTCTTGGGTTTTCCACCGGGTGAGTTCACTGTAGGTCGACGTTTCAATGGTGGCTGAAGATGATGACAAAGGCAGCCATCGAAACGTCAGACTACAATGGAATCACCCGGCGGAAAACCTGAGAAGACTTCACCAATGTGATTGTCCGGTACTAGTTTACGCATGTAATCAGTAGACATGGAAGCTAATTCATAGATCTTCTAAGGAAATACATTGTAAGTTAAGTCCAAGGATACACACAAGAATACATAATGTATAATATACATCTCGTGCAAAATTTGGGCTTAAATTAACCGTGTATTAACCCTAATGGGCCGGGGAGCACTATCGCGCTCCTCCAATCTCTCGTGGAAAGTGCCAGAAGAGCCATAGTACTCCTCCTGCAACGTCACTTTTATTTGCTGATAGTTTCCTAATCATTCAATAGTCAATATTCATTTTATTTTAACATTAACTATTTTCTTTAAATTATAAAAATTAATTCATTTTACCAAATATTCATGAAATAATACATTAAAACGGTGAAATCACATATAATAGAGATTTCCTAAAGTTTTTGGATGCATACCTTTAGTTATTTTTGAGATCTAATTCTTTTTCCTAACCTACTGCAAAATCAGCAAAAATGCCTCGGCGTTTATAGCACACTACCTGTAAATTTGGTTGGCACTTAAAGGATTGTTTTTGGATGTTTGGACTTAAAGGATATTTGTGGTGAGAGTAAAGTTAAATCTAGCAAAAACGATTTTATGCCTTCGTTGAAAATAGCAAAATTTAAGAACTATTGAATACAAAGAAATTATTTTAAAATATTTCAGACGGATAATTACAACAGTACTGTTTATCATAGTTTTCTATTTTTATTAAGTTTTCATCCTTTTGGAAATGAGAAATTACCTAAAATAATACCTCGTTAAGTTTTAATCGTACTACTTTAAACTATCACAACCGCCCAAAGGAGTATTATGAATTCTGAATAACAATAATAATCAGGAGATAATAAATAAAGAATTATTTAGGTTCAGTTTAACAAGCTTTGATAAGGGAGTTAGTTTTTGTTAACATTTATTATTGCATTTCTCGAAAGATATGTAAAGATAAATTATGGTTAATTACTTTCGCTCAGTCATCCTCCAGAGTAAACTCATCTTCACAATTCGAAGATTTTTTATTGGGTTGTCCGAAGACTTAATCTGGGATTTAAATTAAACCCGAGATCTCACAATCAGTATTAAACCGCTACTCTCCTTATGCTACCACGATCCGTGAAACTAAATATGCTCTATATTTTCTCCACTTGATGTTGCAAAGAAGCAAGGAATTCTGCCGCCTCAGCATTCTCTGGCGGTGTTTTCTATGCCTTCTTGAAGCGGTCACAAAAAACTTTTTCATACTAGAGCAAGTCTTTACCATTAACATAGTGATGTTATTGACCGACATAGAGATTCATTTGCTAGAAAAAAAATCGATTTCCAAGTCTGAAAAGTGGTAAATTTGGTATCTTTCTTGGAAATAGATGTCACTCACAGAAAATCTGAGGTACCGCGGCATATTTAGCAAGCGTTAAAATATGAATATTTATTACCACTGAAAGCGAATTTGATTGAAAAATTTTGGACCCTGTCAACTTCAAATCGACCGTGAAGTCTGGAAGAAGAGAAAGAATTACATTGAAATGAACCTCGCCATTTGAAAGCAAATTTTTGTATAACCATTTCGCTTTCAGCCATTTCAACATCTTGGCAACTGAGTACAAGTATAATAATGACCAATTTATCTGAAGGAACTCTTATACCAATGCCTATGTTAAGAAAAGGAAATTCAAGAATTTTTCGAAGAGGATATAAACGGAGGAGTAAAGTTGTCCCGAGCTTTTCATTCCCAATGAGCTAACCACGGTTGAAAATAATTGCAGATATATTGCCTCCCCAACATTGCTCACTTATCTTCTCATCGCTTTCTGTGGTGATTGCGTCAGGTTCTTGGATTGCGTTTAGATAATGCAACTCGATATTTCTGGAGGAACCGACTCGTCCGAAATTAAGATTGCCACCGACTTTCGGAGTCTCTGTGGAAGTAAAACCGCAATTCAAGGACGTTCGTTTTCTCAATCGTCGTCAAGGTCACGACGATTTTCCCAATTCGACAAGTCTTGCGGCTGAATTCCAACACGCAGTGTGAAGGAAATATTTGGTCAAAGTGACCCGTCAATGTGCCTGAACTTTTTTAAACTCGTAGACAGTTTAGTTTAAAACTACTTTAGACTGTAGCAACCTCCCGAGTATTTTGAATTATGGAAAAGAAGAATTAGGAAATAATAAAAAGTGGATGTTTTAAGGAAATATCACAAGATGCCTTCCACCAGCATCTACTACAGAGGTATTTTAATGGAATAATAAATTAAATGATATCAGTTGAACCGTAATTCCAACATATACAAATCCCACGGGAATCTTTGCTACCTTATAACTCATATTTTACTTCTGCTCAGCAAAAATGTAAATGTTGCCATGGAAAAAATTGATTCCATTTACAAATGAAGTTAATTTAAAAATAAATTTAATCAAATCCATCGGAATTGTTTTTCGCCATAACCTTGACCTATAAAGTTTGAATATATTTGAATAAAGTATGTTGATATGCAGGGAATGGACGAGAAACTTTATTTTCTTCTTCGATTGCTTTCTGGGTTACTGTACTTCCGCCTTCGTTAATTATGCTTCTTCTTGCACTGATGCCCAATCCGTAGTCAAAGTAAAGCATTAATGATATTCAACAGCAATCGTAGCATTCCTTTTACCGGCGCGGCGCATGAATAAACTCTGGTTATGGGAGCTAAATAGTCTCAATACATAACTCATGAAAGCGATGCACTTTATAAATAGCAACCTCGGTATAAAAACCACGGTGTGCTGGAATGTGTCCGCTGACCTTCGGATGCCTGCGCTTGTATGTAGCCCAAGACGTCTACTTCCTAATTCTCAAGAAATATTTGAATCTGTAAGAGTAAATGTCTGCCTACGTAACTAAACACTCATGTACATTCAGAAATGCATCGATACAAGAACCTAAATATCAACTATAATTATACCGTATTTCAGCATATGTATTTAACTTCAATGGATTTTAATGAAAAAAAAAACGCCCAAGAACAATCTATTTCCATGCTCACCACAATGCTCACATTTATTTCACATCAATACCTCTTGATCGAGTATTTGAGAATATATTTACCATTTTATAATTAACTACACTACAATAGCAGTGATTCTATTTCTAATTAATCAGGCATCCGAATAAAAAATGGGAAATGTCATGTTTACCTGTCAGTATGGAGACGTCGCAAATTTTTAATTTAGACCCAAAGATAGTTTCATTCCGTTTAATATGGTTCTAAATTTTCTCGGCTATTAAAATTAAACTCGACGCCACCAATTATTAAATGCAACTGAGAGAGAATTTATTTCTTTCTTCGTTGCTCATCTCAAATTTGAGTCCCATGAAATTCACAAATATTGAGGAAAATCATACTCTAATTCACAGCTATTAAATATGGATTACTTAGTCAGTAAGTCAAATTGGTTGCTATTGTTCCACATAATGGACATCAAACCTTTTGATAACAGAAAATAAATGAATATGTTAAGCGAAATTGCATGATTGTCTCCGTAAGTATAACGAATGCTTATTTTCCGGGTTCCATTCCGAAGCCCTATCTGCTATTCAAAGGGCAAGCGAGCACTCTACGTAATGTTTGACAGAATTGAGCAACTTTCGAGAGATCTTACTCACGATTCGGAGAGCAAATACTTATTGCATGAATCCGCATGAGGTCAACAGGCCGCATTGCTAATGAACTTTCCCACAAAAATGGGCGGATGGCAAAGACATGTGTGGGTATAATGTAGGGGTGCTAAATCTTAACTGCGGCATTATTTCAATCCCACGAGGAGAAAATCTCTCGTACTCGCCGGAACCGCCCTTCGGCGCGGATGCATGAATGAACCGTGTGTGTTTGGAAAGGGTGAGTCAACGATCGGCCTCAAACTCGGCACGTAAGGGTGGCGCCGGCTAAACAACCCGAGGCGCCACCGCCCAGGAGGATGGAGCAATTGCTCGCACTCAAACCTTCTTTTGTTACTAGTGGAGACGAGATTTTTCTCCCGCGCGGACAACACCCTTAAGTAGATTCCACTCCGAAATCAAGTGAATGTCACTTTCGTGGAAATTTCGACATGAGGTTACCTAACGTGCTCGTTCGTTGTTCATAATGAACTGGTATACCCACTCTAAATATACAAGAAAATGAATTTGGAAATCCGCTTCGTCAATAAAATACCTTTAAGTTCTTCTAGACAAATTCTCGCATATATTTACAGGGGAATCGAATACTAAATGAATGTCATATGATGGATAAATTTAAAATTTATCATGAAATAACTTATGAAACCCTAAAAGAAAATTTCGCATAATCTTTTTAGGTTTTCAAATAATTTTTACATAAATTAAAGTGAGAAAATCGCACTTAGGTTTTTAAAAATGCACGAAAACGTTGTCATTTAAATGTGTTCTATTGAATTGCCTACATTATTTTGCAGTTATTTTTTATGAGTTACCTACCTGTATACCTAACTACCTAAGTGTACCTACTTATTCTCATCTTCATAAAATAAAATAACACCGCACTTAGAGGCATTATACCTTTAGATGCTTTCAAAAAAAGCTGGAAACGATTATTTCAAACTTACATGTAGGTATATTAAGCACGTGCATTTATAGACTAGTAGTCACGGTGGAAAATCTTAAAAAAGAAACTCTCCTTTGATCTCGTTATGAAATTTTGTAAAGAATCTCTGTGTCCTCCAAATTGCAAGACTATTATATGCAGATAGCACTCGCATTTTAGCGAGCACATAGTGATGCTTACCAGTTAACAGTCACCTAATTTCTCACAAAAAAGTAATTTTATTCTAAGAAAATAAGTAATTCGTTAGCTGTCAGTGCAAAATTTTTTCATGCATGGAAATAATTAAATCTTTTGCGATTAGAAAAGCTATGTATATGGATACATTTTTGTAGTTTAATCCGACGAATATTGCTCTAATCTTAGGCATTCTTTAATGAATGTTTAACTTCCAAGAATTGAATCCATCACAAACCGATTTTGCTAATTAAAAGTAGATTTATCTCAAACTGATCAAAATACTGGTCCAAAGCAGTTTAAATATTGATTGATAATTTTTTATACCTAATATTTTTGACTTCTTTTTCATCGTTTACATTACAGTCCAAGGCGTGGATTGGGTAAGCATAATTTTTTTCTACCTTATTCCTCCTTAGCGTTTTTATCATGAAAGACTGCTTTAGGGCCGATCATATTTTAACGGCACGGAAGACGCTATTTTTATGGCTTCGTTATGAGTGTACCATTTTACAACCGTAGATTAATTACTGTTCCTTGTACAATGCACCTCCAATGCGTGTAGTGGATATTATAAAATGATGGCTTGGCGCAAGTTCTATTTTTATGATACGGAGAGGTAAGACTATGAAGTGATTCCATGATTAACATTTCATGAAAAAGTGCATCGGGAGGCGCTTTGGCCAGGTAGCCAGGTGGCTCATCTGCAGAATGAAGATTTCCCATTCGAATCCCGGGGAGAGTCCGTAGATACCGCCAAAAATAAGTGTAAGTTGCTCCCTAACGTAAATCTGCATTGCAATTTAACTTGTGATTACCTAAATACTAATCTTCTTTGAGTAGGTATATTCATCTTGTTGTGATTCTTGAATGCAGTATTTTGAACAGGTTGGGAAAAAACCTTTAATAAGCGCACTCAGTTTGGGATGGCCTTAAGTTAAGTATGAAGTAAAGAATTAATAAGGTTAGAGCAATTTTCATCGCATTTAAATCACAAAAAGTAACCATGCACATAGTTTGTTAATTCAAATATTATTTAATTATTTCCATTCATGATAAAGTTATGTTCTTATTTATTTTCTTTGAGTAAATTCAAATTGTTACGAAAATGATTTGAAGAAACAGATAAGGGTCTTGTGTTTAACAAATATTTAAGTGGATTCTACAAAGGGTCTTTCATGCAGCATGATTCGCAGAGATACTAGATACCTTATTATCGAAGGTGACATGGTGAGAAATCAGAGACATATATTCAACGGTGGTTCTATAGGGCTTTCCCAGAGGGTCTACCGGGCAGTGAAGAATATCTCACTGATAATTGGGGTTGAGAGGTTGGCTGTCTTCCCGCCCTATCTGTGGCAAACTCTTGAATCGAGTGATGTCGTGAGGTGGTATCATTTCCATATACATATACTCTCAGCCGACCATAAATGCTGGCTTAAGTGTATATGTCTGGGATAGGGGCGGTCGGCGAGCGTGCTTGCAGTGATTACGTAGCTCTAGGACCCCACATGCGTCGAATCCTTTATCATTCATGATCACATCAAGTCATCATTAAATAAGAGGGCTTTGGTAGAACAGCAAACAATTGCTTGATTAACAGTTAAAGAAAAGGCCTGGCCTCCAATTACCCATGGGCGTACCCAGCGAGGGGCAGGAAGGGGCAGCTGCCCCCCCCCTAGAAGCAAAAATCGCAAATGTCTTTAAGAAAAATAATATTTTTTCAAGCAAATAATTTTAAAAACTAATTAAGAGTTGTTACAGTTTTCTTAAAATGTTGGTTTCATTCACCTTTTCCATGTTTAAATCTTACCTATAACTTGAACAACCATGGCTTGTTTATAACTATAACCTATAACTTGAACAACCCTAGTTTTGATCCTGGGTACGCCCATGCCATTACCGTAAAATTTGGCCCCACTCCTCGAGCCGAAAACCAGAAAATCCTCCAGTGGTAGTTCACGGTAATATTACTTCCTCGCCAGGGACTACCACACTACGCGTGTACTGTGCAGTCCCTATAGCAGTCCCTAGTGAGGAAGTAATATTCCCCTAAACTACCACATGAGGGTTTGCTATTTTTTCCTACAGAGGCCGTAGAGGTCAATTACCTTTATTTAATTACTTGAATGTCGCAACTAACCGATAGCTGTGAATATTCTAGATTAGTATGCTGCTCTATCAAAGCTCATGAAAAAGCTACTTCCCTTTATTTTCCTGGCCTCTAATTCAAATATATCCATTTTCATCCATTTTATTAGGTCTATCAACAATTTGTCTTCGGCTATTTGGAAATGAGAAAAAAATTTATTCTGAAAAGAACAAAATCCCAATTAATCAGGATTGTTGACGTTCGGCTGTTAAACATTCAGGAGACACGCTTCTTACGAAATTGCTCCTTGCGTCGTAAAACACTATTAGAGTTATTTCCCTGGAAATAATCAGCACCTGGTTACCGAGCGATAAATGGTGGGAAATGCGTGACATTTATCGCGCATCGATGGGAATGGAAGGGTGGTTGCCAGGGAGACGGCGGCGGAGGGATATAAAACAACGGAGCCGAGCATCTCTTTCTTTCTCCACCCGGGAGCTTTCTATTCCTCCCGAAGCGAGAATAAATGCGCAATACCCCCACCACCTGGTGGCTGGATCGGTAACTTAGCTTCCCCATATGTCCCATGACTTAAAGATAACTGAAGACAAAAGAATGAATAAAAAGTAATTCGCCAGGACATTAATGAGTACCTATTAGATTTTATCGAACATTTACAGTTCAAAATTGAAAATTGCTGTTGAGTATTTTGTCGATTTTCGGGACTACCTGCATGAAGTCTTGAACAGTTAAGTATTAAACCTTTTTGGAGCAACATGCTTCCAGTTTTCTTGCAGAGTTACAGTGTTTTTGAGTGAAATATGAGCAGATATTATTTTTATTAATTAAACACAATACTAATGGGGAATAGTATGACTACTGCAGATAACAGAAAGGTTTTTACTGTGTACTCCAAATATGAATACGTTTAATCGTTAATAGTAGTCGGAGGAGTATACAGATACGTAGATGCATACAAAATAATTTGAAAAACCACTCTAGGCCCTGGCTAAAATCCCAGTTTCAGTGTTGTGTGGAGGGTTTAGATTCAGGTAGGTACAGCACTCCGTCCGTAGAATGGGACAATAAGGCGGTGTTCTCTTGGTACCTTTAGTTAAGAGTAGGTTAATGCCGACGCTGAGTGTCTCTCCACCCTACCTCATTATTTTCCAAACACCCCCAGTCACCTCCTCCAAACACCATACCTAAGAGATCTATGTAGAAAAGGCATCAGTCCGTCCCGTTGAAACTTGATTTTTGTTGCCAATTCGGCTGAACCTTATTCGGTTTCAAAAATGTCCAAAAAAGTGAAATTCACAATGCCGCTAATATAAATTTCGAGTAACAGCCCAAATTTAAGCTTATTCTTATCTCCGCGAGATTCGGATCACTCTCTCATTCAGTTACGCGAGTGATGAATTTTGTAAACACATTTAACACTTTGAGGGATAACGAATTAATGTTACATTATCGTGAAAATTCATAGAAATGCGTGCTACATAATATCACTTCGATCAGAATCTACCTAAAATTGCTATTTAGAGAAATTAGTGCAAAGAAAATACACTAGAAGGTAGAGTACTAGATGGCAGTTTTTATCTCAACTTTCTATGTATAGTAGTAAAATGGCTAAAAATTCCTAAAAATTGGGAAAAATACCCAGCACTGGAGTATGCGTTAAATATGAAGGTTACTAATAGTGTTAAATGCGCAGTGGGTGAAAACGCATTTCGAGGTCGTAATAAAAATACTCTGTCGTATTATTCGTGTCAATACCATGTTTTGAAAAAAAGAGAAGAGCAATGAATGGGGAAAGCAAAACAGAGAATACGAATATTACAAATGAGGATGCTCAAGTCTGCCTCATAATGTGTTGTCACTCACCGCGCATTTAAATGAGTTTACTAAAGTCGCCACTCGCGTCATGGACGGACAAATTTATCTGAGTTTCATGGGTAAATAATGTATTATCAACGGTTTTAACCGAAATTTATGTACATGATGATAATGATCTATCAAATCCATAAAGGCTCAATGCTATTCCTCGCGAATATCAGCATTGTACTGCAAAATATAGTAAAAAAGTGAATCAGCACTCATCGCCGCACGGATGAAATTTTTTTAAACCGATTAACATGCGACCGAAGTGGCAACGTAATACTTCGTCTGTTTGAATTTAACCGTCTTTTGTAATTTGACGCTGTAATATAACGGTTGGATATCTATCTAGAATAGTTATTTAGACAAGTAAGGTATAGAAAATACATTAGATGGTAGAGTGCTAGATATGACAGTTTTTTTAATTTCAATTTTCAATGCATTGTGGTAAATTTGCTAAACATTCCTAAAATTTGGGAAAAATGCCCAGAAATCTGCCTTCTATGGGATGGAATTCAGCCTCCTCAATGCACTACTTTTGCAAGGAAGTGTGGAAATGGACAAGTACCATCATTATCCTGAATATCAATTCAATGCTTTGAAAAGTGAATATCTAGTGAATGTGGAAATGAAAACACAGAGAAACAGAGGGGGAGTATACATCCCGTCTACCTGGCGGCCAGATTGGGAATTTCCCTTCCTCTCCTTTCGTCGAATGCATTTCTCGTTTGAGGAATTACGCGCTCCTCTCTTCCTCTCTGGCCACTCTTCCCGAATTGGCCCTCCGGTGGTAATAATGGACCTCAAGGGCGATGGACTGGGCGAAGGACGATGAGTTCGGATCTCACGCAGAGGTGAGCGTGGAAAATCATTCCTTTGGTGGTCGGGGGCAAGCGCTTCATTTAGGAAGAGGAACGGACGAGAGAAAGTGAGAGTGGAAACCAAGGCGCACACGGGTGGTCGATTCTCAGGAGCTTCGAGGAAACGCTGCCGGTTTAGAGACGCACGCACTACCTTCCGACCGAGTTTAAAGGTCTGGTTACACGGTACATTAACGCGTACAAGTGAATTTACGTTTGCGTGAATGATTTTGGTGGACCGGAACGGTACATGTACGAGTGCATGAGCCAAATTAAAACAGGTTCCTGTGCATACATTCGCACAAGTTGGTGGTTACAGGGGCATTTTGGCGTTCATTCTCGCGTTCATACATTTAGACATTAAGTCGTACGTGTTAATGTACTGTGTAACCAAGCCTTAACAAATTAATGAGGACATCATGATGAAATAACCTCATTTATTGAAATGAACACTGGCGATTTCCAGCGATTAAAACTTTCATTCCGACCTAGGTTCCGATGTAACTACATCATTTTCAAGGTAGAAAAAACCAAATGGACCATTTGTAATATAAGTTATATAAGTTACGTACAATGAAACGAGGCTTGAATATTTATTTCCAACCACGGCAAACTCGTTCGGTTGTGAAGCATACATCAATGGGAAAGTATACAAAAGTGCGAAATGTGATTAAAATGAGGTTAACGGGAGAAATAGAAAAAATGCAGAATCAACGGATTCTCATGTAAACGTGTCAACGATAAGATGAATGGAAAGAAGTACTCGTCATGAACATTATATAGCAAATTTACAGGTAACCTTCATACTGGGCCCAGTTACGAAGAAAATTAATTTTGAGTTGGATAGGGGTGGGAAGTCGGGAACTAATGAGTTCTATAAAACTAATGTTATGTTTATTTTTTTTAGTTTGCGGGGTAAATTTCATTTTCGAGTCCATATAACTCAGTCATTTTGCCTAATATTCAATATTTCGGGTGCCATTACTCATTTTGACCAATCGTTGTTGCTTCATTATTCTCATTTCTATGATGTAAAATTAAATTTTCCCCTTTCGAAACAATGGCTTCAAATACTGGGCTTGATACAATGCCATTGACATAAATATTCTATGCTTAAATATAAGTCGTTATCAGACTGACTTGAAGCTCGACGCCGTCTTTTCGTTTTTTTAACCATACATCTCCATTTTTTGTTCTAATTTTTTGACATAGCGAGGAGAATACTTTGAAATTTAATTACCTCTCTTGCTCTGAAATCAGTTTCAGTGCGCGTCACTTAATTAGAGAGTAGGCTAAATGATTAGAAATTAGCTATCCAATCTATCGCGCTATGATTCAGAGGGAATAATTATGTCGTTGAGTGCACTAAGCTTCCTCTATTACTATACCGCATCGGGTTAATCCAATATGTTGGCAACGGCATATCCACTTGCGTGTAGCCGAAGGACAAATGGCTCGAGCAATTAGCGTAGTGGAGGGCGTTAACTACGAGATACGTGCAATGATGATCATTGATGGTTAGAATAGTGTAACTCACAGATAAACGTTCGACATTCCTGGCTCTGGACCATCTATTCCTAATTTTTCTCGCAGAGTATAGTTAAAAAAAAATCATTTTGGCTGTTTTCAGATGCCAATCAGTTGTGTCGTTTATAAATGCAGCAGCAGATGTGATAGTAGAAATACAATTGTAATTATTTGAAAATTAGTCTCTAATGAATCTCTTTTATTTTAAAATTTATTATTTACATTAATAATATACATTAATTAATGCAAATTTCTATGCCTTAACTATTTCTATAAATATTTGCTACATCTTAAATAAAATTTCGGAAAATTTTCACGGATTTAGGTGTTGAGGCATAATTTAGCGCAGTTTTAGAAAATGATTTGACCCAAACAAACAGTAGCAAAATTTGTGGAGCAATGTATGGAAGAAACTGAAATAGTCGTTTTACCAGGTTCAATTTGAACGTCCCATGAACATGGTCATGCTCCCTAAAATAGGAGTGCATTCACGGTATCGTAGTAAACCGGCGATTTTATTCGCTTTGGAGAAGGGGCTGTGGTATTTCAGCTAAGAGAAATTCTTATCGCACTCATAATTCGTGTTTTGCG
The DNA here is from genome assembly GCF_921293095.1 of Ischnura elegans. Lineage (NCBI taxonomy): Eukaryota > Metazoa > Arthropoda > Insecta > Odonata > Coenagrionidae > Ischnura > Ischnura elegans. The sequence continues at coordinate 91,721,294 of NC_060252.1, forward strand.
AGCTGGCGCTAAATCACGTCGTGCTACCGCATTTCATTTAGAGAGATAATTAAACCTGCATAGCATATTCATACAAAATTAGTGCCGAGCCTACAACGGAAAAAATTTCCTCTCTAGGTACCTGTATTCACAAAAATGAAACACCTCATACATTATCCATAGCCTTTTGCAATCGATAGAAATGATAAGCGTAATTTTAATCCAAATTGGGAAAATCAAATTATGTTAAAGGGGAACGGCTACTTGATTACCGCAGAATCTCATTATCAAGCTAATAGAAATCAGACGTTTCTCCAAAAACTCACATTTTCGAGTACCTTTGAACGTACTGACTAATACTTCTCGCTTTAATATTCATATTTACTTATGCCATTTTTATTGCGTGAAATTGAATGTCGTTTAGTTTAATGCAGTGAAATTTAATGTTTTTTCCTTACGAAATAACGGTTCCTAATAAGGGCTCAGAACATTGGAATTTACTGAAATAACATCTTCTTAATATATAATTACCCTTTTCTATACGTATTCACGAAAACAGATATATAGATATTTTATTTGTTCTAGGATTGTTCTTTGGAGCATAAGTACAAACACACATACGTTTGAGATAATCGTCGGGGATTGTGTGGAATTTCAAATGGGACATTGAACATTGTTATTAATTGTTGATAACAAAATATTAACATGAACACATGGAGAAGTATTACACTCATACAGATCTACTTTCAATATATTGACATAGTCATCAAACTTAATAATAAATAGAGAAAAATACAGTATTTCATACGCAGAAAATACGATAACTTTCAATATTTTAGCACGAACAGAAAATTTCATTCAAATAAAATAAGAGTAATCTTTTTTCTAAATTATCTACCTTATGATGTCTTTCAGATGTTGAGGAATGGAATTCCATGCATTACATGATTTTACATTGAAGGAATTTTGATACGTGGTGGTCCGGTGACACGGTATAATTAATTTATTTTTGCTTCCAGTGGTCGTTATTTTTTGCTAAATTGTTCATATAGGCTTGAAAAATGTATGAAGCGATTTCAGATTTTAAGATTTTCTACATAAATACACACATTTACTATTTTATTCGCTGTTCAAATTTTAGAATTTTTAATTATTGGTAATGTGGGGTAATGTGGTCATAATATACAACATCGCAGATTTGACGTGTAACAATATTTTGTATTTTTTATAGTTTAGATAATTGTGACTTGAATGTTAGACTGCACTCAATTCATCATAACTACAGTGAATGTATATCATCAGATGAAACCTAAAAATTTGGCGACCGAAGGGTCAAATATTCACAGCCTAAAAAAACCGTCCGAGAATATTCCGGAAGTGTGATGTGGCTTAGGGAAATGAACTGGTCCCTCAATCCTCACTATGAGTTTCACATGCTTATGACTTAAACCGGGATGAGCTCTAACCTCTCATATAAAATGCGTCAAATTGGGAATTAGTCCATGAAAAGTCGTTGGCTCCCATACCCTCTCCTATGATTTTCATACATCTGAGGCTTAGTTTTGGGTGAGCCCTACTACCACCAATGCAAAACTTGAAGTGTGAGGTGGCGTATAGGAAGTGATTGGCCCCTGTACACTGCATATGTGATTTTCACACCCCAATGATTTGGTCTGGGCTGATCTATCTAAAAACTCGTTGTGTAAGGTGGTCTTAGAAAGTTAAATGGCCTTGCTAGCCTAAATGTGTGAATACTTTGAAATTTTATAACCTCTGTTGCTGGTTTCACACGCTTAAGTCTTAAATCAGAGTGAGCTCTAACCTCTCTCGTTAATAGCGTCGAAGTGCGAGATGGTCCGTTGAAAGTAATTGGACCCTACGCCCTTCTATGATTTTCATACATCTGTGGTTTAGTTTAGGGTGAGCTCTACCACCACTAATTTGAAATCTTGAAGTATGCGGTGGCCTATGAAAATTAATTGGCCTTACTAGGCTATATGCATTAGTTTCATGCTACTTTGGCCTAATTCGGGGTGAGCTTTACCCTCACTGGTACGAAACCAACCTGCGAGTCGAAACACAGAGGGAACTATCGTTGGCAAGTGGGCTCAAAGATGGCGCTCATGAATTGCCCCTCCTCCTCCTCCATCAAGAGAGCATGGTCAACATCGGTCGGCCCCGTCCAGCTCTGACTGCGAAGACGCAAAACCACTCGATCCAAAGCGCTCATATCGCCGTCGAGTTTAAACGCGCCTCGCGGGGGCCACACCTCGAAAACAACGGAGGAATGAACTCCACGCTCCCTCCGACTCTTCCCTTCCACTCCCGCTACCCCTGATGACTCTCTTCTCGAATTTAGGAGACGTATATCCCTCCTGCACCCAAATACGAGGAGTAGGTTAGGTGGTTTATGAAGTGGACGAAGGGGAAGAGGACAACGAACTGATTGGCATGGTGGGTGAGGGGAGGATAGAGCCAGTACAGAGCGGGAAGGGGTTTTCAAGAATGTCATGAAGGGTCACGGGCCTTCTTCCTAAACTGGCAAAGAGCATTCGAAGAGGGACGTTGAGCCAAGCCAAGCCATTTAAAATATATAGCATAAAAATTCCTAAACTGATAGGTTACGCACGGTAAATATCTTGCTGTGGTGAAATATAATGTCCAATTGATGAATTATATCAAAGATAGATTATAAAATGACATCAATAGCGTTTGATGAGGGAAGTGGAGCAAAGCCAAAGTGATTGGTAAAATGTGTAGCATAGAAATTCCTAAACTGATAGATTACACTAGGTAGATGTCATGCTGTGGTGAAATATAATGTCCATCCGTTCATAAAATGGTTTGAAATACGGAGGGAACAATGTGTTCAGGGTTGCTGTAAGGAAGGGTTACTCTCCAGAGACCGGATCTACAATTCCGAAACTTTTTTACCCTGCATCCTTAGAGGGTGTTGTTGGAAAGGATAAAAGGAAAGTGGTATTGCATTGCTGCGATGAGCACGTCGACGCCTCAAAAGTGTTAGTGGAAAGTATGTTCGGTGAGCAAGGAATCGGAAGGGATGGAATAGGATTTCTAGATAGAATAAAATCAAATAGGCCTAACTACGCACTGATGAAATAAGCTTAGATAATCAGGAATAGAGACAGGATAGGGTTATACATCAAAAACTTCACTTAATATACAATAAGCGGTGGATAACTTTAACGATAATGATGATTAGTGCCTTGGAGTATAGGTCTTGAACAATTTAAATGCAAGTTTTTCCAACGTTTCGGTATATTTATAAACCTTCATCAGGGCTATGAATGAATATGTGTACATACATTTGATACATAAAGGCATAAAAGATTATTACAATTTTTTTCTTATGCCAAAATTATAATCTCTTATTTTCAATTATTTTTCAACTGATTTTTTTATTTAATTACTGTAAAAGACAATTTAATAACCTTTTTAGCCTTCATGTCTGAATTTATGTACTCATAGTTATTCATAGCCCTGATGAAGGTGTATAATAAACCGAAACGTTGGAAGAAATTGCATTTAAATTCTTCACGATCTGTACTCCAAGGCGCTGAATCAGCATTAAACATAGAGGTCAAGAGAAATAAAGTATTTAATGTAAATGATTCCAGTTATGCTACCGATAAACTCTGTGAGCTCTTTGTGGCATTGGCGATCGGGTTTCGATAGATTGCCTGAATAATAGATGGAAACATTGAACATTTCACAAAAATTTTCATTTGCTGGGCTCCCACCGGTTTCAAAACTCACGTGCAAGGAAGAGGAAGAGAGTATTTATTCTTGAAATTGGGTGTGAAGTTGTCGGGGTTAGTTAAATGAGGATTTTATGTGGAATTTTCAAAGTTTCAATCTATTTATTTAGCCATGAACTCGAGGTTCCATACTTTAAAATTGAATATCTTCGATGGAGTGGCCCATGGTAACCGAAGAATGAAATCATTTAATATTTCCCTCGGGTTGTGGACGGATGTCTTGGCCCTGGGCCCACAGTGTTCGCCCGTCTCAAAAGACGCGCGTGCAGAAACGCACGGAGTAAAGGCCTCCTTCATCAATATGCTAAACGCTCGGCATGGCGTTTTTCTATTCGGATGGAATTGCCATGGACGCGATGAGGAAGACCTCCAAAATCCCAATGCCTACGCATGATAAGTCTGTCCCTCTTGACGTGGCCTGCTAGAGAATGAGATTTATTGAGCTACAAAAATGACAACGCTTACAATCGTATAGCGGTATATTTTACCTTGTCTAAGAGTAAAAAATAATATTGCATGGTCGGTTGAATACTGTAGTCTATTTAAAGTCTTGTTTTAAGCGCTAAGTAGTGTATTTTGATTGTTGTGTGTTTCGGCCGTTTCTTTTTCCCCTTACTCACAATCAATAACAGAAAATTTAGTTTTCCTAGTGATTGCTTGCAATACCATAACGATGACCCAAGTATCTTTGATCCGTATTCCTTTCAGCCCTATCCTTATGCAGGGGCGTCGACATGCTCATCGCAGCAATGCAATGCCTTTTTACATAAATCCTTCCCAACAAAACCCTCTTCAGGATGCAGGGTAAAAAGGTCTTAAAATTGTAGATCTGGTCTCTGGAGAGTAACCCTGCCATACAGTTACCCTGAATACTTTTTTCCCTCCGTATGTCAAATATATTTGAGAACAAATGGGCATTACATTTCACCAATGCAAGATGCTTTACATATTACTAATCACCTTGGCTTCACTACACTTTCCTCGTCAAATGCTCTTGATGAGGGAAGCATGACATGTGATTCAATAAACTATCTTATAATCCAATTTCATTCGTCCATCACAGTTTTGCTCCTCCTCAAAGTTTCATCTTCCCTCATTGTGCATCCTCTATCAAAATTATTCGTCTTCCTCTTATATCCTCCGACTGTTTCCTCGTACCAAGAACGCTAAAAGTTTATCAATTTCAATTTGATCGTTTTACCGGGAATCACTATGAGTTATTTCTTTGATTTTGAGTGGGAGAAGGAGCAATATTTGCTAATATTCTATCAAACTTCAATGCATGGATAATGGAATAAAATCAACGTTAACAATGATTACTCTTGACGACCTTTGGTGATTTTATTTGCTTAAATATGTCTTCGACATTTTTTTTGAAAATCACTCTATAATTGATTAACTACCAAATAGCTATTAGTAATTTGACGTGCATTTAAAATTCTTTGCCACATGTAAATGTTGGTTGTTTAAGGTATCTTATTCCTGCGAAGGAGGGATGAACTATACTCAAGATTTGAAGAGGGTAAACATGCATAAGGATTGAGAATCAATTTTACAAATTCCTATCGGAATATTCTTTTTAAGTCACCAAAAATTAATGCACAATTACAAAAACGTTGCAGTAAATTACTACAGCACATGACTGAATTTTATTACTTTTGACGGAATCGTTTAATAATTGCTCTTAAATTAGTAATAGTACTCGTCACGTGTGGAAGAGACGGTCATTGATATTGAGTTTATCGAGAAACAATGCCCCTGAAAGCTACAGCTTTTGTGTGGCTAATAGATTCGCTAAACAAATTAGGTTTTTCATCGTATTCAGGGGATGGGTATTGGCTTCTTAGGAGAGAATAGCACTCAAAGCTGATTGCAACTCGATATATGTTTATTTTATGACCAATCTCCTATCTTGTTACGACAAAAAGCTTCTGCGGGAGCTCATGTTGGACATAAAATGCTTGTCATTAATAGCCAATGCTCTCATAAAAGCAGAATTGTCTCGATAGCAGAAAAAGCTCCTAGTTACGATTCATTCTGTGAAATTGGACATAAAAAGTCGGGATTTTTTGTGACATGAATTTTCCGAGGCAGGTCGTTGTTTCCAGCCATTTGAGTTAAATAAATCATTTTAGCTCTTTAAATACATTCTCTAAAAAAATATTACTTGAATCTGAAACGGCCGTTTTTTGGAGCTCACTCAGCCAAATAAAAGTCTCTTGATGGGTTAAAATTCTGATTCATTTTCTGTCAAAATAACAAAGAAGTCATATCCATGCAAGGAATGTGAGCATTAATCAGCTGCATGGTAAGGTCAAATATTAGGCAGATAGACTTGAAAAGAATAGAAAAAATATTTCTTTGATGATAAATTGTTAAATGATAGGTAGAAATATCATAATATATATCATATCATGAAAATAATGTCACCATGATGAGTCAAAAATCTTCATTTTTGTTACCAGTATTGGGCATTTCATATCCTGTTGACTTTAAAGAAGTTAGAAAAATTATATCTGGATCCACCTGTGTTTCCAATAACTTATCGAGGCCTGATCCAGGCAAATCTAGGAATCTTAAAAGAATATAAAAATCACCGTTTGCTATACCTTCATCTCGTGACCATTCTCTCAAATAATTCATAACTACGTGATGAGTAGAAATAGATCGAGCTTCCAGTCGTTATTTTGCAAATCACCTGTATTTCTACGCTGATGAGTGAAGTTCATTTGCCGCCGTGATTTAATATTCAATAATTAATTTCTTTTTCGCTTTGCTCACGTTTATCATCAGAACTCATTGTTCATTGAGCGCTCAAAATTCATGAAAATTGAGCAGCAAATTTCCTGTTTTTTATTTTATTTGAACCTCATGAGAGAATGGGCGAGTTATGAATAATTCACCCTGTAGACAATGGCAGACTTCGCCCTCGAAACGTCGGTGCTGAAAAACCTTTTTGACCCGGCTGGAAACCCGAGAACTCTTCCTCCAGGCCATTGTGGTTCGTGAACGTGTATTTGTTAAAAATTGCTGAAAAGCCCCGATGTGAAGGCCAACACGAGCTGTTGTCGGTGGTATGAAAATAAATAAATATGAGGGGGTGATTCGTGGACGGCTGTCGATGGACTACAACACTACAAAGTTTGATTGAAATCTGTGAACCAGTTTTTTGACACTCCCCTATTAGTGTATACAGATAAGATGTCAGACTTTACGGCGTATCAAGTGCAGAAAGAATTCTCGGGTTTTTTGGGATTCTAGGGAGACAAGCAGCCAATTACTCGATGAAAAACCCGATAATGGTTTCTGTACTAGTGTACATATAAGATATTGTTCTTTCCCGGCATATGATACTGGTGAAATCTTCTCGGGTTTTCCACCGGTTGAGTTGCTTTTAGGCCGATGATTCGATACTACCTCTGTCCTGAGATGCACCAGTATACATATAAGATTTTGTTTTTTCCCGGCCTATGATACTGGTGAAATCTTCTCGGGTGTTCAGCCGGGTGAGTTGCTTGTAGGCCGACGTTTGGATACTACCTCCGTCCTGAGTCCATGAGGACGCCCTGAGGACGATGGCGGAGGTAGCTATCGGAACGTCGGTGTACAAGCATTTTACCCGGTGGAAAACCCGAGGAGGATTTCACCAGAGGTGAATACATCAAACTGCGCACCAATTCACTTCTTGTTTATGCAGTGATTTCATTCACTTGCCTCGCTGCGCCCCGGCATCCTCTCCAATCTACCGTGATGGCAGACAGCGAGTCAGTCAAGAATGGTGTACGTTCGCAAGCGACCGCGTCTACGGAGCCGATGATGTTTGCCTTCCGATCTCTGCGTTCGGGCAAACATTTCGAGGTCTCAGTCAGTACGCCGTCGTTTTGAAATCACTTTTTTTGTCGGTTGACGAGGAAATGAAAATAAAACAATCATGTTTCCATGAGACCGAGAGTCAATGCACAACGTGCTTACCTTCGAGGGTCGATCAACACGGCCAAAGCAAGCAGACGGGAGGGATTGGAAAAGGAGAAGGTCAAATTTCTCAAACCCCTTCTCTCCAGACCCACGACCCCGGATTAATTCATGTTATGCCCGCTTTAATACTTGGTCTAAATTATTATCATGCGGTAAGGAAGCATTTAATGCAGGACAATTCCCGTTGGACTACATTAGATTTTTTTATGACATTACCTTTTCTTCCCTTCAAAATGTAATGTATGCCCTTGATGGCACGTATATAATGTTTCACCCACCCCATAAAATCGCTTACATTTTTACTGATGAAGTAAACTAGGTCACCATGAATCCGCTAATAAGCATAAACGAACATTGAAGTGTTTAGTTGGTTGCTATAGCAGTGGATTTTTTCTCTCACCCAGGGGTTTTATTTCCTTATTTAATATTTTCTCTTATCCACGGGAAACCTTTCATTAGGCTAGTAAGTAATTCTATATGAAAAAGTAATTGTGCATGCATATCCCTGGGGAAAAGAAGCTACACATTGCGGATTGTAGCATCATAGAAGGTCTCTTGGTATTTACGGAGCTTCATGTGAATGTCCAAGTCTCCAACCTAACTCTGAGGAAGGTGGATGTATACCACCGAAAATTTAGTACTGTGAGTGTTTTTTCTATCTTTTTGTGTCCTGTGCTTCTGCCCAACCTGGGATATTTTTATGTCCTATTAATAAAATATATTCAGCATAACAAAAGGTAATTACGCCCGGGTGACACAAAATATTATGATTGCTATGCACATAATATGCATTTAGCGCGGGATATCATATGCTGCCTGACAAATTAGGAAATATAGCAAGAATATTTCTTGGTTTATTGAGTTAATCGTCCATACATTTAGGGAGAAAACTTTTTCTGACTTTTAACTCATTTGTTTGTAACACACCGACTGTAGGAATGGCTAATAAGCGTCCGTGAAAATAGGACTTGCCTCGGCAATGACAAGTTATAACAACGACTCGTCAAGGTGAAACATGTATTAACATGCGTAATTTGAATAACCAAGAGCAGAAGATTAATGAAGCCCTGCAATTAACAGTCGTATCATAAAATTACGTTGAATATTTACCATCCTTATGCCTGAAATAACTGCTTCCTTGCTGGAAATTTTACGATATCTTCTATTTAAAGATTGCACCAGAAAACTTCGGGCCAAAGAATCTTTCTGGTGAAATGGATAAGCATGACCAAGTTATCTCTTCGTTTCACAACCACAATTTAAATTCAAAAGACGCATTCCATCTATTTTATGGAGTCATGGGTAAGAAACTAGGCTATGGCTGTGAATGAAATAGAATGTTCGTATAATTTCGGCAATGAAGCATTTAATGCCTCTATCCACAGAATGACTAATAAAACCAGTAGGCTGCATGCATTTCAATCTTAGGTCACGTTTTAGTCCACAATAACTATAGGTACTTATACTATTTACTACTTTGGATATAAGCTTCAGATATTTGTCCTTTCCAGAAGAGAAAAAGATATACAGAACTCGAATGAAGAATAGCTCCACATCCAGCAGAGAAAAATATAGCCCACTTTATGCTTTGCTGGGGCATAGTTGAAATAAGACAGGGTTTTCACATCAGAACGGACTCCATATTAGTTGTCACCCGATTCTACGACTACTTACATTCGACATTGAAATAGATATCTTTTTTTTATTCACGCAGCGATGGCACATTGTATCTCTGCTACTATCATAATGTAGTACTATCAACGCGATTCATGGAGGCATCTCATATTTTTAGAGGCAGGATCTTTGGATGACGTCTTGTTTTAGAATTAAATATTTCGAAATAAAATCTTACCACTGGATTCGAAAACTGCAAACGATTGAATTTTGCGCATTGATTATTTTAGGAAGTTCATTGGCTTTAAGGTTTCTCGCAACCCACGGCTATGAATCTGCAAGAGTATGAATATGGATAAAGGAATGTGCGATCAGATAAGCTAATGGAATACACCACCCATCGGGTCGGCGAATTGAAAATTAGGACCTTTCGGCTGTCAACAAAAAGCACCCTCCCCTTTCCGGTCCATTGACTCCAGGTGAGGAAGACTGGGAGGTTGGTGTCTCCAACTAAACACCATGCTACGAATCCTTCTTTTTTCGAGGGCATCGGAAAGTTGAGGACATGACATGTGGATTGAAAGCCGCGAGGAAAACACTCCATTCGAGGCCCACACTAACAAGCCTCCTATCAAGTAATGAGATTGCGATTTCGGCATCAGTAGAAATGTACATTTCATTGGTACCGTGCGTCGTCTGCTATGTCAGGCCTAAATGTTTTTGTTAAATATGATTTGTGTAGTGGGATCTTATTTTATGAACTTGGATACAAATTTATTTCATTGTTGCCTGAAACTACCATGATACCATGAAAGAACGAGGTGATGATAATTTTGCGCATCGACACATCTTGTAACCAAATTGAATAAGAATTGAGAAAGTCATTAAAATATTGTACCCACAAATATTCCATGCAATAATAAAGCCGTGTTCATGACAAGTGAACTTGCCTTAATCTGGTGTGACTTCTGAAGTGAGAATTTCAAAGAGCTTGTGCCAGTTGATGTATTGAAATTAGTTCAACACTGCTACAAAATCATAATTTAACTTAGATTGATAATTAGTTGGTAAAGCTCCATTTTCTTTTAATACATTCGATATCAAGAGAGATATCAACGGCATTTGATGAAGCATAAAACTATTGAAAGCCTCTTAAAATCGATTCTAAGACTACTGCGTTGTTCAAGCCGTATATTTGAGGGATATTTCACCACTCCAATGAAAACCCAGTTGCAGAGAATTGAATTGTAGGCAATGTTGGGGTTCAAAGCTCCAGCAAAAGATAATTCGATGCTTACTAATTCAAGTTTAACGCCCCTGACATGGAACCGCACAGTTGAATTGCGTATCAGTGGCCACGTGCGTCACTGATGGTGTCCATCGAAGCACATTAAAATTGCTCTCCTCCTTTCCTTTCTCAGCAGTGGCACTTCCTCTGCTTTACCTTACCCCTACCGCCTGCACGCGGTTTTAGCAACCAGCTATTAAAGCATTGATTTATACTCTCCGAAAGGATTATTTCCCGTACCTCGTCGACCGAGAACAAGAAACAATGCGAGAGATCCGTAGCGGCGTGAAGATTCAATTGAGATGCTTTTTATTTTTTGCTGACATAAATTTCGATGGCTACCAGCGTTCCGCGCAAGAAGAGGTGAGGCTTATATGATGAAGTTGGAAGCTCTTTCGCCATTACCTTCTTCACCTTTGCGTTCATAAGGCAAGGTTTAGAGAAATATAAATCAAAATATTATCTGTATGGAAAACGTTAGATTCCAGTATCCATACTTTAATGGCGGCGTTCGTAGAAAAAAATAGTGTGGAATTTAGTGAAATTAATGCAATGTTTATCGAGGGATTTGTTCCATTTTGATTTAACAGGAAAATTAATGTGAAACGTCGAAGCGCGCAGTATCAAAGTCATATTCACACGAGCTTCACATCCTTTTTTGTTATCTGTAATCGTGAATCTCGGAAGCAGACATTTCTTGATGCAAAATAACATAGCTATGATGTGAATAGAGAAGTGTACTCCGCAAAAGACATCAAGAAACAATTCAATCTCAGTACCGTGTGTATAACATAGAGCCGTTAGTTTTACAGGAGAATGATAGATAGCGTCGAGTACGGGCTATTTTTTTCCAAAAACTCCCAAAAGATGACAATTTTTCATCAAGCTTAATTTAACTTTTTACTTTATATCAAATGCCTTTAAGTTATAAGCTAGAAAATGTTCACTCACATATACCATATGTTAAACAAGGCTTGGTACAACATGTTCATTGTGAAATCATTACTATTTTGATTTTTGCTTCATGAGAAATACCATTTATATTCATCTGTTATTCTCTCCTAAATTCCTTAATAAACTTTCTAGCCACAAACAGTATTACGTTTTCTGAGATAGTGTATTGTAAATATATATCACGTGCTTCCAATGCGACTTAATTTTGAAAAAAAAACTAGCTTTTTAACGGTTGAGTGTACAATAGTTGCTGTCGTGAAACTTAAGGTTGAGGTGTTTGGGAATATCTTAAATTATCGGTACGGCCGACGGTCTCAAGTTACAGATTACAGAGGCTTCATAATTTAACTGTGTGACATGAACAACAGATTACTTGAAGTGGCAATGGGGTAGTTTCCTTCATCAAAGAAAACGAAAGGCATTGGTTGCGATTCGTTACCTCTCCGGCACCTGTCAGGGAAAATTGAATCCAGTCAAAAATTTACATAGTTTCTTTATGCTTGGTAAAACATGATCCGTCGCTGTGACTTTTATTACAAGTTTAAGCGTTAAGCGGTGTTTCGACTCACAACCAGGTCTTTGGATGAAATTAAATCATCAGGGAATAGTTTTATGCTCCAGCAACGGTTATAAAAGGATATTAGAAATTTCGAGATCGCCTCTTGAAATAAATGAATATTTTACAGTTTGAGCCAATTATAACTAGACCGAATATTGTGTAAAAGGCAGCAAAACTTTGTTTTTTGAGATTTTTTTGCTGGATATCGACATATTTCGATGATTAAAAGCGCATTCTTATTAAAAACACACTTTTAAAATTACCATCATGCTCTAAACCTAATGAATTTTTGGCATTTTTCTTGAGTCTTAGAATGAAAGTTAAGAAATACGCATGGGAAAAGTTTATTGCTCTGAATTCAAACGGAAAAACGAAGAATTTGGCAATCGGTCCTCGTAGAACTTGGTGCGACTTAGCTGCAAAGAGCAAGTCGAAAAAATAAAGGAGAAATAATGGCTGCTCGGTTGAAGAAACCGGGAGAAAACTTGGCAGCTAATTCCGCCCGCTCATCCTGTAATTCACGGGGAAGAACTCTTCCATTCGTGGAGACCCTTACCCGAAGACGAATTCTTCTTGAGTGAGAAGGGATGGGAGATTGTTGGAACTTAACTCCCGTTGGCCATGTATTTTCAAGTAGATTTGTCACCGGTCGAAGAAAACCGGTGTCCGCAAAGTTTTACCACAACTTTCTTCCACTAGAAATATTTTTATTATTATTATTATTAAACATTGCTCCAAGTAGACTACTGCCTGATGGCAGTATTAGATGTATACACATGAATAATAAATGTAACTATCTAATACAAAGGTTAGAAACAGAAAATACACCCATGGCAAAAAATAATACATTAATTCTAATCTCATGCTACTAAGAATTTAAGTGTCCCAATAAACCAATTTCAAAAATCTATGAAATACATTAATTCTAATATAATACAACTCACAAATTAACATTGACGCAATGGACCCAAATTCACACTCTCTCTTTTAAACCACTATGTATTTAACAAATAAGTGATGAGCACTTCTTCCTAAAAATTTTCGCATTTGCAGGGCAGATCTTAAGAATAACTTAAGGTAGGTCGATCCACTCCTTTATTCCTATATTTGATTTTTTTTGACGAACAGAGCGAGAGAAAATATTCCTTTGGATATACAGGGTGGAAAAAACTATGTCATACCATTTTAACCGTGAATAGCTGATTAAAAAATTTACTAATGATTTTTAGGTCGAAATGCACAATTGTTAAAGTAAAGAGACTTTGAGCCAAGCGCTCCGGTTGGCCGCGAGTTTGCCCTGATTCCGGATGTTCTGGACAACTCATGGCTCATAAATGCTTTGCCTGCAGGAGATCACGATGTATCCAAGGCATTCGGCTGCAGGGAAAACTAGCGGTAAATCGAAGCACTTGGCTCTAAATATTTTTAGTTAAAAATGGTGCGTTTTCTACCTAAACATCATCAATACTTTTGATTTCTAATGGCATCAGCTATCCAATGTTAAAATTTCTTGACATAATTTTTCTCCACCCTGTAGATTGGGGATCTTGGCAACCTAAAGGGTTGAGTGCTTGTCTGCTTGTTTCGGGTTAAATCCTAGTTGAAGATTTCGGCCACCCTCAAACGATTCCTCACAGTGAGAAGTGACATTGGATAGCAAAGAAGGAACTCCATAACCTGATTCTATTGAATTCACGCAGAAGTAGTTTATATTATTCCCAGGTGAGCTCTCCCCTCACGTATCAAACCAAACCTTTGGATTGAATCTCTAGGCTAGTTAGTTGTTAATAATGAGTCTTCTTCATGTTGCAAAATTTCAAGTTTACCATGCTGGTAACTTAGTATTTTACAGCGCCGTCGGTCTATATTCGGTGACGGTTGGAATTAGTTTCCACTTCCTATACCGAATGGGATGGGTGCGAATCCTGGGGAGAATGTCAATAAAATTTATTTTCAATTTTACATAAAATAAAAAAATCAGATACTTTTTGGAAATTTATTGCTCTACATTTTAGGCTGAAAATATTTTAATTCAATTAAGTAGCACTCTTTTACTGAAATTATTTTAGAAACCGAAATGCCGCGTGGAGTTGATTCATTTAACCAACTATACTATGCACCGCTAAAAATATCCATTGTAAATGAAAATGAGTGACCTCATGGGTAAAATATAATTAATTATGTTTAAATAAATTATTGAATATTCTGGAATTTTATACATTATTCTCATACTTTTGTACACCATAAGGATAATCAATAAAAAATCGCAAGTAATACAAATTAGCCAATTCTCACTCGTCAGAAAAAAATAAATTGGTTTTATTCAACCTGTTTGCTCCATCAACTGAATTATATTCCGGATTTAATTATGTGTAGCGGTATTTTTCCTTGGTAATTAGTTTTTAATTAAATTTTTTTAGCAGTATGAATCGGCCGAGAAAAGTTTTATCCATGAGAACATCTAAGGGATTCACGTGAATGTTGCTGTCTTCTTCGATGAATATTGTATATTTCACCAATCCATATCGAAGCATGGCCCAGTTTCTGGCTGAAGGTACATCTCCATTGCTTAAGAGACTTTCTGGAAGCCTTCTATCCCTGAGCGCTGCTGTAGATGGTGCACCAGAACGTTGTAAATTCGGGCTTCGTAACTTCCGGGGAAATTCTTGAACACCCGTGAAAAGTAGTTGTTTTGGAATGAGCTTGGGATCCCAATTAGTTGTGGTTCGTATAATTTACCAGAGAATCGTCTACGAAATTCATCAGCCTTATCTTTTTGCAAAACCCTTTCTTTAGTACGATGAAGGTTTTATTTTACCTGCATTATATCCTTTAGGCATGGATAGATTTTGAGATTTATAGGTGACCAGACTTTTCAAAATTTCGTGTAGTTTTTATTTAGGTATTATTCAGTTATAGCTCATTGCAAAAAATTTAGAAACACAACTCTTAAAAGTTTCAAAGCCATTTCTTGAAAACCTTAATAATCATACATCGGACAGAATGTCACGAAAAACGCATTTTTATTTTGTAAAAATCACCGTTTAATAATAACACAGTAGGCTGACAAGAAGCACACAATACCATTATTTGATGTGTATAAATAGAAATCATAATTATCTCAAAGGAATAAAATGACATGTTGTGATCATCTATTTAGCGATAGAATTTTTTTAGTTTTCTGCATTGGAGTGGTTATTATGTAATCTTTCAAAATAATATGCGTTACCAGCCATAACTTATCGAATTTTAAGGCAGAGTATTATTACGTTCAACATATTAAGGCTTCAATTGGGGGAAGTTAGACATATTTAAATTAATAAAATATCGCAGCACTCTTCCACAATTTTTTTTACTGCGTACAACGCGTTTCGGCTCACTGAGCCATCATCTTGTACCAGATGATGGCTCAGTGAGCCGAAACGCGTTTTACGCAGTAAATAAATTGTGGAAGAGTCCTACGATCTTTTATTTATTTAAACAGAGTATTATTTACCCGGAATATTTTATATCACCATTTAATGTATTACGTTTTTTCGAGGTCTAGGTTTTCGCCCGAATGGACCATTCGCAGAACCTTCAAAGTCTTGGAGCAAATCGTTTCTTATAAGCATTGTTATGGTAAAAAAAATATTTTTAGGTAGTTTGATTTCTATTAACTCACAAAACCATGCTAAACAGACGTACACTAGCTTTGAAATGAATTTCGCTCGTGAGGAGAAAAGCCAGTTACATGTCATCTCTTTTTATGTCAGCTCTTGAGCTGTTATTGCCGGGCACTACACCTTCCCTGAGCCTTTGGTGGTCGCAAAACTATATAGTGTCTGCCGTCATGCATTCCCCAAGGTCTTTGTCGCGTCTCTCAGTTCTTTTGTTCGCGCCATCCGGCGGAGGTGGAAATGGCGCCCGTGGCCGGCCAGCCTGGCGCCACGCGGTAGCCACCGCCCAGCAACCTTCGACGGGGCTATCCATTCATGAAACGGCTTTAAGGGCACTTAAACCCAGTAAAAATATTTTCCCTCTTTTCGGCCAAGATTTCTGTCGAAGTCCATCTCAGGGGAAGTAGGATGCGTTTCCAATTCGTAGGAGTGAATGACTGTGTTTTGTGAAAAACTAAAAAGTCGAGAGAACAGATGACAAACAAGGGGACCAGATAATTAATGAAGCTGGATTTTGAAATCATTTGTAAAACTGGAGAGATAATGGGAGAAAATGTGCCAAACTCGGAACATAGTGACAATGATGCTCAAAAACAGCCTTGATATTTCCTCCATATATTTATGTTTCGAGGGACTGTAGATTTTTTACTTTTCAATTTTGCAAGTGAGTTCAGTTTTTTCCCGAGCATTCTTCTGAATATGCATAGCAAAGCCATTTAATTTCTCCTAAAAATGAAAATACATGTCCCTACGCAATGATTAACTATACCACTGGGGGAGAATTTTCGCCAAAAATAAATGTCCATGCAATCTTCAGAATATGTATAGTATTACCATTATATTTCCTGTAAAAATTAAAATATATTTCGTATCGCAAAAATTATTACCTTACTGGAAAGGATGGAATAACTTTTTCACCAAAGTGGAATATGAGTTTAAAAAATCGCTGGTAAGTGGGTCGGTTCATCACTATTTGCTTTCCCATGCTTTCTGTACAGATGCACTCCTTATGGTTTTGTGGAGTTGATTACATCCCCTTTTTGTATCGCCGACCGCTCTCATGGCCGAAGACATTTATTGAGAGCTTGGGAGAAAACATGAGACTGAAATCCTGTTAACGCTTCTCATTTGCGGTATCTTCCCACAAGAAAGGGTCGCGCATAATCTCAACACGCCGCGATGAGAAAGGACAGAAGATCCGCGGCAGGTGGCCACGAGCGTGCATTCCCGCGAAGGCATTTCACTTTCCTCGCTTGGCCTTGTAGCGATACTTGCAACGGAGAAAAAAAATCACACACTCGGGGAGGGAAAACCTATGTGGAAGGGGGATCGTCCCGTTTGCCACTCACGATTCCTCTAAATCCCCCTTTCTCAGACGAACTGAGATGTAGGTCAGTGTAAGCTTTAACTCATGTTTCAGTCCACATCACCAGTGATCGAAAATCTATGCTAAAATTATACATAAAAGATAAAAGCACGTATTCGGTACTGGGGTAAAACTTTCATCTTTCCATAGCAAATGGACCCTGACAAGGCTATTACTATATGGGTACGTACAAATGAGGTGTTGAGAAGCCAAGGGGTACAAGTGATTTTTTTTTCTCAACAGAGTTATGTAAAGTTAATTGTTGGAAGAAGTACACAAAAACTTGGTCGCAAAGGGATACGAGTGAGTCTCTCCTCTGTGCTGACATCGAGTGGAAAATCAAATGCACTAATACAGATCTAATTGATCTCGTTTATTTTCTATGCTTACCTAACGCTGTGTATAAAAAAGAAATCACTTGAACCCTTTGGCTTCTCACCCACTCTAATTTAATATTTAATTAAAACAATGACTATACTAGTAAATCGTCACATAATGTCGGTCGTGCGAAGCGATGCCCTCTCTTATTGCGACCAGCAGGGGCGCATCTAGGAATTATGGTTAGGGGGGGTTTTCGGCGCAACTAATACTGGGGAGTCTGGATGGTATGGGATATAGAAGATGAGGGGTCCTCCCCAAGAAAATGTTTAAGATAAATGGTTCAAAATGGTGAGTTTTACGCCTGGGGAATAGTTTGATGTTTTGTTTGTGAGTCGTCCGTCCCCCTAATATTAGTTAAAAAATTTGTCACATTAAAATATTTTTATTTAAAAATTTCTCCGTTTATCTCCCAAACTCCCCCTTCGCTGCGCCCCCAATATCAGATTCCCGATACAATAGATTAATGGCCTTAACGGGCTTCTCTACCGCGGTGGTAGAAAATACTAGTTTCCAATATTAGCCTTTTCTCGGAAAAAGCATGAATTATCCAAAAAAAGGATAGAATAAGCTTCTCATCACTCGGAGAATAAAGCGAAATTACTGATTAGGTTGATCAGAAATGAGTGTAGAAGAGCCTGATAGGTGATAAATGATTGGCACGTAACATCCTAACCAAATCAGTACCCACGCTTTAATCTCCAACAAATAAATAGCTTATTTTTTTGTGCATTCCTCAAAATCCCCCTTTCTCAAACGAACTGAGACGTAAAATATGTTTTTGGAAAAGGAATATTTTTTTTAATTTCATTTTTATGCTAAACTATTAAGCGGTAAATCTGAGATTCGATTAAACCACAGCTGTTGAAGAAATTCCTGCAAAAAAATTGTAACTAAGGATATTTATTGAGACAATTTAATTTCCAAATCACCCAAATGTAATTAATACCACAAAACAAGCGTTATATTATTTCCTAACTAAATGCATACATGAGAAAACGAACTTTTTCAATAACGAAATCCGCAAAGTAGTTTTTTTTAAGTCGTTCAATTACATAGAAATCTATTTAGCCGATTCTCTCTGAACCATATTTAACATCGATCGGAAGGCTAGGCTCAAAAATCAACGGATGAAAAAGAAACAATTTACTTTCTCGTTGTAATATATTATTCAATTAGAGTAGAATGACCCACAGTTGACTCACATCAAAGAATATGTGTAAGATTAATGTCTAACTATATGCATATCTAAGAAAACGAACTTATTTTAAAAACAAAATACACGAAAATACATCTTTTGAGCCGTTCAGTCGCGGTGAAATCTCCTTAACCGATCTTCTAAACCGTATTTAACATCGATCGGTAGGCTATGCTCAAAAAATTGACGGGGCAAAAGGAAACGTTATATTTTTTTATTCGTTCTTGCCATCATCGTGCGGGGAAGCCCGTTTCAGTCGTTAATCAGCAGCGTATATCGGGAATCAGATGAAGGGGACAAGTTGCCCGACTTTGGTCGGATTAACTGCTTCCTCGGAGAGATCTCGTTTCCGTCGATTGCCATTCGGGAAGCGTTGTGACCCAGTGGAGCTCGTAGCCGTAAGTCGCCACGGGGGAAGGGGGTGGGAGAATGGAGGGGGGAAATGAAGGAGAGGAGGGGGTGGGCAGGCAGGTAAGCAATGAACGTTGACGATAAATGCACGCCTCGGTGAACATAGGACGCATATCCGATACAGAACGCGATCGGAAAATTGAGATTATTTTCCAGGTAATGGATGCGATGAAAGGAAATCCCACATTTCACTAAATATTTACTAAGAAGAGTCCGCTCAATTTTCTCTCAATTTCCAATAACAATAGCTAGGAAGTACTTTGTATGCACCCTCGGGGCATTTTGTAGGTATATCAAATTCTCCACAGTCCTGTTTTGAATAGATAACTTATCGGTATATTTCATAAGCTCTATCGGCTACCAGGAAATATTTTTCATCCATTCTCGGTAACTTGGCAGATATCTATGTCCTCTTTATCTAGCGCAATATAGATATAACCGAGAGTTTTCAGTAACTCCACTTTTAAGGGGATGGATGAGATGAATGAAAAAACGGTATTTTAAAAAACATTCGTAAAATTTCCTCTTATTTCCTTCAATATCCACTAGCCATTTTCTTTAAGTAACTTTAATGCTACCCAGGGAATTCAATGGTCATCAAAATGTCTACCTATTAGAGTATTAGAGGGATGTCATGCTACATTAACATTACTTCCGACGAAAGTCTTCCGAAGTAACTGGTGCAGTACCTCATTTCACTAAATATTTACAAAACACCCGCACAACATCTTTAATATCTGCTGTCAAGATCTGAGAAATATTTTCCTTACAATCCCTGGGAATGGCATAGATATCTAGCTACCTGGGTTACCCAAAATTGTATTGGATTTGTTGAAACACATGGAAAATATTTGTAAATTCTTTGTAAAAACTTTCCAAGAAATGAATGTGAAAAAAATCTGAATTCCACATAATGCTTGACAATATCTCCCACCCGCTCAATATTTTCGATGTCCTGCACCAATTTCTGTAAGTATTTTGTATTCGCTGTCAGAGAATTTAGTAACATATAAATGTATTCTTTTTCCCGGAATGAATTTAGAGGTTATTGAGGCATTTATCCATTCTACGTTTTTGAATGGGATAAAGAGAAATTCCACGCGCAACAATTTTTTTACAAATTTTTCCCTTACTTGACCTAGATTATATTGGCCTAGCTCAATGTTTATCTATCATTAACTTTTTATACTATTCGCAAGCCTTAAAAATAATAGCTTTCTCGTACATCATCCTTCACAAAGCAATAAAAGCTGAAGAAAGATAATCTATTTTCATTTCTATGAATGTACACTCCTGGATAGTTAGGATAGAATAGGACGCCAAAATATAAAATCCTGAAGGTTTTAGAGCGAAAATGGAAGGGAAATGATCATTTAACACACCTCAACTCTTTTAATTAAGAAGACTGAGTACTTAATATGCTTACTTGATCTCGCCCAACTATGTGCTTTTAGCGATTGGATACATATTCCAGTATCTGTTAATATACATATGTATATGTATTCCGTGTGATGTACCCCAAACGAGTGAAGGCTTACGGGTTGACATTCCTATAGCCAAAATCCTGGACTGTGAAGCCGTGCTTTGAATGGAATTCTAGTTCCGAGTGAAGCCTTTCAATAAGTCGAACGGGACCTTATTTTTCCAGAGAGTTTTATTCCAGAGTATTTTCCCAAAGTTCACCGTTGCTAGCGACCTAGGGGCCCCATTTGTTGAAGAACGTATAGATAAAAAGTACCTAAAATTTAATATTTTCTTAAAATGCCGGCCTCGGTGGCGGTAAGGTAAAGTCTTCGCCTGCCAAACCGTAGGTCGCGGGTTCGTATCCCACCGGGGTAGTTGGTCCTTATGTAGGGCACGGATGTTTATGTCGTGCTTTGTTAATTCTCCGTTGTAAAGGCCTCCATGCGCTGTTTACGGGGAAGTTGGATATAAATTAAAAATAAAATTAAAAAAATCTCAAATGACAGTGATAAAATGCGTGGAAATAGGATGTTTCCTTTTATTTCAGGAGAATTAGCGTCGCGTACGAAGTTTAAATTTCATTAAGTGCCCTATTCCCTCCCCCAGAGGACTCGGAAAGAGTAAAATATTTTAACAGGATGAGTGAAAAATACGAGAGAAATTGTTCTTTATAAGCTCTCTCCATTTCGTGGGATACTGACCAGTGTAGAGTAGCATTAGTGTATTTCCGAAGAATCCCTCGCCACGTCCTTGGTATTGATGCGATGGCAGGAAGAATCTAGGACATACTGTATATAGCACATACTGTTCTTGAGCCAAGATATGTTCCCCAGATTATGACCAAATATATGGCAAGTCTCTTTTTGTGATGCGTTTCATGCTTAAAATTTACGATGTCATGTCAAAACATTACGGTTTATTGAGTAGAACCCTGTAAATATGTTTCAGTGTATCACATTCAAATGTTTAACCTCAGTATTTTGAAGATTATAAGTTTTTATGTTTTGAGATACGACCTAATATTGACAACAAGGATTCACTCCATATGCCTTAAAATTTTCAATATCACTCAAGTCTTCAATCACATACGAAAGAATATATGGATTTGTACACTATACCATTAAAGCCGTTGGTCAAGACATTACCCTCGCCCACTGGCGTCTCACTGCTTACAGTTTCACATTCATGACAAGGTTGTGAGCTCGTTATCTCGGGTACGCTTGCGCATCGCGACTCAATGTGCGTGTGACGTTAGTGGTTTACATGGACGAAGGAGATTCAAACGAGTAAGACGTCGCTTTGGGAGACAAAACACGACCGATCGAGCGTGGGCGTTAAGTCCTCTCAATCCATCTGTGCTGACAGGATATATGAGGTTCGTTCAGAAAATAACGGGAATTTCAGCTTATTGAAAAAAATTACTTATTCACCTATATTAGTGATTTCGCCTTCAAAATGGTACCCATTACATATTATGTAGTTGTGCTAGCCTTCTTCCAATCCTTGAAAGACTTGTAAAAGTTTATCTTTGTGATAACCTTCGGTTCTATAAGCGATTTCCTTTACTGTGATCTATGTCTGTTATAGGACGGCCCTTTAAGACTTTCTTAATCTTTCGAAATAGGAATAAGTCATGTGGATCCATACCTGTGTCTCACATTTAAAAATTTTAACTGGTATGAGGCTGGGGCATCGTGACAGTATTTTTTTTTGGCTGAAAATTCACGAACAATCAACGAAGCGTGAGCCGAAAATCGTCGATGTCATAAAAACAATTATAATCTTAGCGAATGCCACAGACAAAGTAAACAACGAATGCAGCTGAACATTTTATCATACTTCAGGAGCATCTAGTGTACCAATATAGTATGAAAAATTGACAACTGTACCCTCCAAGCCAAAAAATTTAAAACTTCCCGTTATTTTCTGACACACCTCGTATTCTCATTCATTCAAATGGTTCCTTCGCGCCACTTCTCCTCCGTCGTCATATTGTCCCGTCTTGGCCACACGACCGCATTCCTGAGACGCCCCCTCCAGAGGATATTGGGAGGGGCTCCGGGAGTAAGGAGGATGGGAAGACAATGCTTTCTTACCTTTGCTCTGTCCCCGTCCTCCACTTTCACCTCCGAAACAGTCGCGGACTTCGCCTTCGCCGTCCAGGCGTGGTCCCTCCATCGCCGCCGCTGCACCCCGGCACCCGGCCATGCCCGAGCCCGCGTTCAAGGCGCAGCCCACGTCTCCCGGCACCACGGCGCGGCTGCGGGCCGCCACGACACCCAATCCCATGGGGAGGAGTCGGCGATAGTGGATGACCCGTGGGCGGAGCCGCGCATAGCACACTCACGCCAAAGGGTCGCCGGTGAGGGGGGGCATTCACGAGCACTAATATGTGGAAACACACTCTCACTCACACACTTTTTTTTAATCACGCGCAAAACCGGGTTGGTGGAAGCCACGCGCCGGTAGCGGACACTATCACATGTCACCTCCGCAGGCACCGTATGCTGCGCCTTCCGCCCGTTCGCTGCGACAGTCGGGCAATACCGGAGAGACCCTACAGGAAAAGCGCCACCTTGGGGAGCTGCTAGTATCAGCACGTGGAGTGCACTCCAAAGACCTGGAACTACTAGTACCCAAGTACTTTTCCCTAAAGAAAAACTCAACTCTTCGAAGAAAGTAAGAGTTATTCCCTCGTTGTTGCCCACTCTTTATCCCTGATGGATCAATGAGAAAAAGCCGTTGGCTAACTCAGCTCTACACCCACATAATTCACTATGGAGTTTGAAATATTTATCCTTTACAAAGCTTTTTCTAGGACAAGAAAATATGCGCAGTTAATTTCACACCAATGTCATATGTTCGACCCAATCTCTCGGTGGTTCATTCACAATAACCTTTCACTGCTAATAATGAAACAACATCTCCGCATAATAGTTGAAATTTGGAAAAAAATTGGCATCCGAAAATTAAGGACGTAATTTTCTTGAAAAACCCTTATGGGCTATACGGGTTCACACGGTGGGTCAAACATTTGTGGACGTAACACGTATTGTAAAGCCCGGTAAAATTATTATTTTCCGAATTTGTCCGTAATTATACAATCCAGTAGTCCTTTGGATCAGTGCGGTTGCGTTGTACGTGCTTTACCGTCTCGCTGGAAGGAGTTGTGCGTTTTGGCGCCCTTAGTTTTTGTATCCTGCAGTTCTCACACCTTCTGGGGAAGGTCGCGGACAGTCGAATGTTTTCAACCGTCTGACTCCTCTTTGTACTTCCTCCCCGCAAACGTCTTTTGTAAGTGGGCCACTTGGGCGACAGATGGCGCGGACTTGAGCGGGGCGCGTGGGAGGTAAACGAGAAGGGCTTTCTTTCCGACACACGTCGACTTTTTTTGTCTGCTCCTTTTTTGTATTCCTTCACCTGCGAGCCTCTCCGTGCGTCTTTGTTTGGGCCGGCGGTGAGGACCTTACCTGATGGAGGTGGAACTCAGGTCTCCTTAGTCTAGCGTCTGCTATTCGAGACGAAAACTTGTTTGCTTGTCTTCAGACTGTGAAGTTGAGGAATTTGGCATACTAATATTGCACTTGATGTAAAATTAAGGTATGACAATTTTTTGCTTTGTCAAGTAGAAGGCTGAGTTCACACTGGGTCTTTCTCGAGATAAAAATTGTAACCACGGTAACACTTCAGGTAGGAATATGGGAATTTGTTGGTTTTTACACTCCTATATGATGGTTTACTAAATGTCGACCGCAGAACTTTGCTTGTGATTGTCAAACGGATAACTATGTTTGTTTCGTGAATATTTAGGGAAGTTAACTGGAATAGCTCGTTAAAATTTTGAGTAGCTTTATTTAACGTATTTATGAGCCTCTCATAAGTACAAACCTACATTTCTTTCCGTGGTGACAGCGGACAGTTTGGAACTTTTTTTTTCCTGGCTAGAAAGATCCTGCCGATGACGAATGTAATTTGAATAATTCTCTATTGTGTTTAGTCTCGAAATCCACGGGGATGCACTTCTGGGATGAAGTCGGTGCTATGAATCTTTTCGACTCGCACCTTTCCGCCTTCTCCTCTGGGCGTGATGTTGTGAAGATCACCTCGGCGTATTGCGGCCTGCCGAGTCAAGGTGAAGCGGAGCGGGGCAGGTGGCCCGATGATGCTCCCGTCTGGTCCGCAAATGCAATCAGCCGGGCAGGGTGGGTGGGGGGGATGAGTCTCCTCGTTGACCAGAGCGCCTTGAATGAGTCGTAAGTTTAATTAATGCGCTGAGGAGGGGCGGACGAGGCTGGAAGCCTATCTCTCTCTCCACTCCGACTTCTTGCCCGCTCCGGCGGCGGCGGGGTGGTCGACCCGTGGCGCTCAAAAATTTACGCCTTGTTATTTCTTATTCCTTACTTTCTTACGATATCGGTCTCGTGGGAAATCGTGTATATCGATTAAAAGAGTAGAAGCAACACATCAAAATGTGTTGCTTTATTATTCAATCGCTAGCCTGGAGATCCCTATGCACTATGTGTATCCTATGACCTCCTTTTAATGTCTTCTTCCTTATTCCGTTACGTTATCGGTTTCGCAATACTCCTTTTAGATCAATTAGAGGAAAAGTCATCAAGAAAAAATGCGTTCCCATACAACGAATCCACTCATGAGCCTGGAGATAACTATGCCTTATTTGTTTACATTTGGTATATGATATTCCTCATGGAACTCAATTGGATTCGTGTGCTTCTAGAACAAGGTCAAACTCTAAGAAATGTACTCTATCAAAAGTACCCTCACGTTGCTAAAGCTAAAGGAATCACCGTTCTTTGGGAATAAAATTTATTGCCCAATATTTTTAATCCCTTAATTCACTTTTTTAAATAAAAAAACGTATATGTCAGGAGAAGAAGAAAGTGAAAAACACAAAAGCCCAGAGATTCCTATGCACTCCACGAATGTATGCGGCCAATCATGGGAGAACACGACAAAAATTCCACAAATAATTTGATATCACTCAGGTTACTGCCAACTGCAACAGTTTAAACACTGTCAGTGTAACTTGATTTGTTGCTTGTAGCAAGTAAGAGAGCTGAAGGTTACTGAAAATGCACTCTGTTTCGTCTCGCAGATGGGTGTTGCAGAGTGCAATGACACGCGGGCCAGCACTCTTTTCCTTAAAAGTGTAGCGCTTCCTCAGTGCACTTGGGAATCAACGGATAACTCCTTGAGATCACGGACACAGGTCACAGTGCCCACGCTCGCTGCCAGTCACTCCGGCCGCTTTGTTTACGCTTCGGCCCGGCTGCAAGCGGAAGAACAAAAGCGCATCGCCGCTGGACCAAGCTACTCGGGAGTGAACGCACTTGCTCATCCAAACACGGAACACCACCCACGTGCTCCTTTGTATCCGCAATGGAAGTCAATCCCAAACACGGAGAACGCTGGGTACACGATATAACTTGCACAAAAAAATGAAGAGTGTAAATAATAAACCCACTGTTCTTGTAAAAACTTTCCGACACTGCAACAGCCGAAACGACCGGGTGCAAAATCTAGAAGCACACCAAAAATCTATCTCCCTCAGACTCGTAAAATAGTCTTGTTTTCTTTACTACGTGTGTATGGTCTAAAACGGGTTGCATTGGATATTTATCCAGGGACTTGCAACGTATCCATAACAGTAAAGATGAAAACACTTCCTTATCCAAAGTTTGTATCACAACTCCCGCCTCAGCCGCGAGGGCTACGTCTTGTTTTGTCTCCTCGCACTGTTTACATCCCAATTTCAGACACTGGTGAAGTTATCCAAAAATTCACTGACACAAATTGTTTGAACAAGAATATACTGAATATTCAGGCTCTCGAAGCACTTTGTTCATGCCTGGGCGTCGGACAGAATAGAAGAATGATGACACGCCACGCGCGTTGTGTTATGCTCCGTGAACACTGCAAGTGTCTTCAGCGCGGGAAGCTCGGATGCACAGGGAGAGAGTTTCGCTTGAAGGTCCACGAGCGGGGAGACCGACGTCTGAAGAGGCGCGCTTTCCCCGCGGTATCCTCGCTGTCTCTCGACCGGGACTTTGCCTCGCGCGGCGTCCGCCGGTGTGCTCGCGGCCCTGCGTTCGGAACGTGACTGAGGCACTGAGGGGAAACAGCGGGTCGGGTCCGTCTGGGGCGCGCGCCTCCCCTCCCCTCCCTTCCCTTTCCACCTCCCCTCCAACCCCTTCCCCTTCTCCTCGCCTTCCTTTCGACGCCTCTCTTTCTCTCCCATCCCTCTCACTTTCACCGCTTTCCTTCGAGCATCTTTCATCCGCTTGTGCGAACGCTCTGTGCTCATTTATGAATAATCGCGCGAAGACCTGCTCTCAAAATTTAATATTGCGCGGGAACAATTTTTTTATTGATCAAAAATACGAAAAAAAAATATAATAAAGTTTGCTTAAGCCCTTGTCTACCCCTTGTTACTTGGAAGTATAATATAATTTGGAATAATTCTAATATAATTTATTATTAATCCACTATTTCTATCGTAATTCCTGGATTATTTTTCAATTTCTCAATTATTTAAAATGTGGAATACCATGGAAAGCCATTCATTTAAATTACTCTTCAGAACCTTGTGTTGGCTCTGCCCTACGCTATCGCAAAATCATGATAAATTTTAGTTGCTAGATGCTGTCTAACAACTAGGTAACAAATATAAGTATGATGCTTCAAATATTGTGATTAAATACCCTCCAATCATCTCTATTCGCTACTATAGTGTGATTCCAGTTTTTATTTGTCAGTATTTTGATAGCTTTGTGTACTTATCATTTTATCCTATATCTTAGAAAAATATTCATTCTGCCAAGTAAATTGTTCGGATCACTTATTCAAATCATGCCACCAATTATCGCATTCAAAACTATATATTTTATTCATATGCCATCAGAGTAGAAACCCCTACGTATGTTTTAATTATTATCGATAAATGTTTTACATAAGCACAAGCGTTTTTTTCATAATTATAATTCCTTTTTCCATACAGTATGAATGGCCTCCAACG
Source organism: Ischnura elegans (assembly GCF_921293095.1). NCBI lineage: Eukaryota > Metazoa > Arthropoda > Insecta > Odonata > Coenagrionidae > Ischnura > Ischnura elegans. The sequence continues at coordinate 91,748,954 of NC_060252.1, forward strand.
TAATCTCAGTTCTGCCATTATAATCAAAAGAGATATTGACATAAATTGATAATTCAATCCAGAATACTGTTTTGCATTGAATAGTGTTTTTATTATTTATTTTCATACATTCAGATATTCCACAGGGCGATGAAACACGAGGAATTATTAATGTAAGTTCTATAAAAGACTGTAAATAATATTCTATCAATATTTACGTTTCTACTAAGTTTAGCCTTTCGAAATATTAGCAATTGCAAAAGTTTCCCTAGGCTTTCGCTGAGGTTGGAACGAACATATCTGATTTATTTGTTTTTCTATCGTATTGTTGTTTTGGATAAAGAGGACTTCGAATGCCGCTAACACTTACAAGGGTGAGGTGAATGCCTAAAACTACAGATTTATACATCAAAGACATGCTACTTCTCAAGATTGACTGACTGAAATTCAGGCATGACAACCATTTGCTCTTTTAACGTTCTCAATAACCTCGCGTTGATGGTATCTCTCTTTGAAATGATGAATGTTCGACTTGAAGTAATGTATGCATAATCGTGTTTTCATATTTACGGCAGATTAATGACTGTTTAGCAGTGAACTTTTGGGCAAGAAATATATTTCCCGTTCATTTGACAAGAGAGCAAATAATGGTCATTAGAAGTTAATAATCCCTCAGCCATGACTTATTCCCGTTTTTTTCATGTAGTCTAGTGTGACCCTGTTATCTCGCAGTCACCTGTGAGACATCCCTTTGACCTATGTCTTAATTTATTTTCTCTAGTTCTTGAGAGTTAGTCATAACCTACCACCGAAGTAATTTCTTCTCACTAACTTGGCTGTTTTAAATGAACATTAAGTTATTTAATTGAAGGGTAGTGACTTCCCGTGCATATTGCAATTAATGATTTGATAGGATCGATGAGATAAAGTGGCAGCAAAAATAAAAAAAGTGAAATATGAAAAAGTATTCTCATCTTATGCACTAAAGATTTTCATTCCCAATGTCTATACTCAATTATTATTTTCTCATGTTCATCTAAGGTAAAGCGCCTCTGAATCGGTTATTAATAAACCTCAACCATTCCTTTCATTGGTTCCAGTTTTTACATTTGGGTCCGCAACTTACAATGTGAATGGCTGTAAAAAAAAAGTGATAAAAGTATCGTGAAATGTTAATTAAAGTATAACACACTTGAATAAACTCGTTGGTTTTCATTAAAATGCTGTAAAACACTATAAATTATATTCTAAAATGAATTTTGGCCACTTCTACAAAGTCTTAGAAATATTAGCAATCGCAAAGGTTTCTGAAAGCTTTCTCCGAGGTTGGAACAAGCATACCTGATTCATTTTAGTTTTGTAATCGTATCACTTTTTTGATAAAAGGGGCTTCAAATATCGTTCATGATGCAAACAAGGGTGAGGTGAATATTACTTTCATTCAATAAATGGTACTTTTACTGAAGTATATAATCAGCCTCTACTTTTTCTGTCCTGCCTCACCCTTTCCCGATTATTCGCCGGTACCCGGGAGGGTTCAATAGACAATATTCGATCAGTGCTCTAGAGTTGAATTGAGCAGTATGTTAGTGTATGGCGGGAGATGGGCATTTTCCCATGCACCATCTGAACATTTGTTTGTCCAGCTTTAGCCTGGCTCTCAAGCATTCCGAAAATACATTTGGAGATAATTTTAGCTCTATGGACATGTGGGGAAGTATCGTTTTCCTTGGTTTCACGGAATCGTAAAACGGATAACTAATTGTAAGCTTATGTACGCAGCAAGTAAATAATTTCAAAACTCTAGAAATCGGTAATAATCACGTGATCTTACGTTCGCTTACATTTTCAGAAACCAAAAATCTTTCTACTCCACCATAGAGAGAAGGCGATTTGAAGACGATACCACAGAAGCCGGAGACATATTTTATGGCTAAATAAAATTAAAAAGTAATATTTTGCGATTTTAATTGTTTGGAAATTTTAGAAGCAGCATTATTATGCATGTAAAAATATCATCCACAATCAATAACATGTAACAAAGTTAATGATAGTGATTCAAATACTGAATTGCCAATCTCTGAAGGAATTCAGCGTTTTTTATTAAAGAATTAATGTCATGTATTCAAAATTAAAATTTTTATTATTAGTATTTTTCAAATGAAGTGATTATTTCCTGAAGAAATATTTTCGTTCAGTCTTCTAGGAATTTCCGCCCGTTTCAATCAACGTTTCTACGGACGACTCGTCCATCGTCATGCTGACGATAACATGTTGACCATGGATGAGTCTTCCGTTAAAACGTTGGTGATGTGTAACGATTTAAACAGGTTGAACCCCGAGAAGACTTCACGAATAAATGAGTATTATTTCATGAGAAATTGTTTTCGCAAACCTTATTGTTCACGCCAAGGTATATGGGGGAAATTTTGGTTGCGATTGATTACGCATTTTTGTCTGTTATCGCGGGCAAAAAGAAGCCTTTATACATTTGTACACGTAGCATGATATATAATTAACTGAAATAAATTTTGATACATTCATCTCTCAGTTTACCATTTAGCTGCATCACTGCTAAAAACATTTTTTAACCACGCATTTTTTAACTCCGATAATGAGATCTTCTTTAACCTCTAAAAAAAAGGAATAATATCACAAATCATAAAAAATTGACGCTATCTATAGTCAATCAAAAGTCGTTCGTGGCATATTCCTCAGATTTTGAAGTTCCGTTTTAACATTCCGTCACACTTTCTGTCAGTTATAATCATTTGTGAATTTCGGGCCACCGGTAGATATCGATAATTTTGAGATGCGAGAATTGGTCATTGGTATCGCAGCTTTCTGTGCAAACTGAGTCTGATTCGTTTTGTGACGCGCCGAGGGGACATTGGATTCCGGTCCCATTCAATCATCTCGCCGGTCAGTGATTACGTTTTTTTTCCCATCCGTCCCCTCAGTGTCACTCCACGCGGCCTATTTGACAATCGAACGCCAAGGCATATCTGTCAATACCCCTTTCATATTTTCCCTTCTTTTTCTTTTTTGAACGGTCCAAACCCACCAAACATATTCCTGGCGATATTAAAAATTCTTTCCCCTTCAGAAAGGGATCGAGCCCAGCTCACAAAAGTCATCTATCAGTTTGCGCTCCATGTTCGTCCCTGAAAATTGAAAAAAATATGAGGGACGATAAATATTGAGAATGCAAGCTCGATGACTGAGATGTGCCAATATTGAGTTCCCGCAGAAATTGGTGAGTTCTACCCATTTTTCGAACGGACCAGCGCATGGAATAGCAGGCAATCTGCTTCTAAATGTGCGGTCGAGAGATATATTGAGAGTTGAGTCAACTTCATCCCGTTTCATTTCGTTACCTCACCATTATTTGAGCAGTTCAATATAGTCTGCTTTTTTAATTTTGGCTTAGAAATATTTTATAGACTTTGCCTTACGAGGGGAACATGAAACCGTTTTGAGTACTGTTATTACATAGAGATGTAGAAGAAAGAACAAAAGAGGTATTGCCTGAAAAACAATACAAGAGTGATGGGAAGCAACAATAGTTCCGCGAGACCGATCTTTTTTCGTAGCTTATTATTTGTCAAGGACTCATGTCATCGTGTTCAAATGTTCAGACAATGTAGAGTAAGTGTATCCTAATCAACATTTTACAATATCTCAAATTTGGAAATTACGTCTCGGTATTTGTCGAAAATGAATTTTTGTACTCAAAATAAAGGCAAAAGCTGTAAAGGGTATACTCTATTCACTAAAATTTTCAAGATAAATTTACGTTTTTAAAAATCACGAAGAAACGACGAAATATCACCAATCCAGCGGAAATTATGCGTCCTCATATAATCAAACAACACAGATCGTTCAAAGTAGAAGTAAAAGAAGCTAACGGTAAAATATCATATGACATATCATCTTTCATTTATTTCATCTGAAGTTTGGATAGAAGTTGTCAATTAAAAACCTAACAAGAATTACCTTTACGAGAAATATTGTCCTCATATATACTATAATGGTGGATAGTGCTCTTTTGGCAGGGTTGAAGAATTGTGTTGTGAAAAATTTTACGCCAACGTTGTTACGCCAAAATCATTTGCCTGATTTATGGATTAATAATTTAAGCTAAGTGTTTCAACTATGTATCGAACCGTTTTTCAATTTATATTTCCCAAAAAATCGGCATTTTTTCACTATCAAAATTAAATAAAAGATAGAAAACCATCTAAGGCTTGGTTTGACTCCTTTCTTTCTTCTTCTATTGTATGCCAGGTTTTTAAATAATTGATTTCGTTGTATCTGACAGGCATCTTGGTCAAAGTTGTGGCCCTGAAAGAGCTCAAGAATTTAAGATGAAGCATTTTTACCTGTGTGATCGCTTATTGATTTTTATCGAGATTTTCAGCAAGATATGAACCATAGTTAACTAATCAAAGCGGTTGGTAAATATGCATGTGGAAGAACCGTTCAATTTTCTGAATCCAAAAATCACAACTACTCAAGCGTTTCCATTTATCCCTGAAGATTTTTCCAGTGATTATGCACGATATAATTTCTGTGGAGGAAACTCTAATGATTTTAGTTTGAATCAGGCTTATAAAAAGTATATGTGGGGTATAAAACAATCTTCGAAGTTAATAAGTAACTCAGATTAGACCGAAAGATAAGTGCAAGTTTGAATTTTAATTTTCAGAGCTTAGCAACCCGGTTATACCCATAAATACAGAAAATTTGAAATTATTTCTCTCCACAACGTACGATAAAATGAATAGAAAGTTTGAGAAATTGTTAATATTCTTTAATTATCAGTGAGATTTTTTGCGGTATTCATTTTTTAACTAGATTAGGAGAAAGACCGGCCTATGAATAAAAGAGGTGATACAACTAGCATTATACCTCGGTTGCGTAAATAAATTTCATACGGAAAAACTGGCTAACAGCTATGCATCACATCCTGCCTTAAATATATGCAGGCTTATGTAAAGACTACGTACCTGTAGAGCATGAATAATTATAACACTACTACAAATCATAGGAGAAGGATAAAATTGTTGGAGGTGGACTGAAAGCTTTTGTAGGGAGTGATGGTACTTGGATGAATGGCACCGCAATCATTTTCGCTTACATTTCTTCAAGGAGTCTTTCCTATCCTACTGAGAAGCCTGCTCGAGGCACTGCTCCTCAACAACTATATGTACGAAATGATTTAATGGGACCTCCTTAAATTACTCTCTTCATTATATTTCTCTAAATGCTAATGAATTTTGCTGTGTAATAATCCTAAATTCACACATTTCGTTAAGTTTTTCTTTGAGGAAGTTTTTGGTTTCCTTTATTTTTTTTATTTTTAAGAATATGGTATTTCATTTTTTTCTACGCTATACCGATTGATATTGATTCCCTCAAGTCTGTTGATTTGTAGCATTTAAACGAGATGTTTCAACACGAAAAGCTTTGAAATGCTCGAAATGAAATATTTATCTCAGTAAAACTTATCATTAATTGGAATATATAGATTTAATATGTCAGTTTTAAGGAGAACAATACAGCGATTTTTTACTCCCAGGAGATAATCAATAAAGGAGAAATTAAATTTAGGTGTATGAATCCGGATACACATCAGCTATAGGGTACGATGTCTTAAGTTCAGCGATATTACGACTCAAATTTTTTGGTGATTCAGTAATGTCCTCGATTTCTTATGAAATTTGGAAAATATCTTTGTATGGAAAGTGAATAAGCATGGTCAAATATCAAATACAAATCTATAGCTTTTCCAGATTCCATCAATCAGCGCACAGCCGCATACTATACCTTACCTAAGGTTTGACACATAGTTTTATTCAAGAGTTAGTTGGTTGCGGGTGAGTAGTATTTGAAAGGTAAATTTTTCTTCCCAATAATTATAAGAAAAAATTCGAAATGCTATCCCGAGTACGCAATGCCGTTACCAATGCTCTTCAGTTGAGTTTAATCCCAGAATTCCTAGAGTTGAACCAGCATGCATATTGCCATTAGTTTGCTAAGGCGTCAATTTTCACCGTTGAACCGGTCAACAATGAGACGTGACAAAAGTTATTCATGTTTTTGTCTAATTTTACGGTTGCATTTTAGTCATGAAACTGCTCCAGCCATAAAACTGCTCGCTAGCGATAGAAATTACGGGGGATTAATGATACAATCGGTTTTCAAGTAATATTTTTAAGGAGTATTTTTTGTGACCAAATTTAATTCCTTGGCTGAACCTAAGACCCAATTATATTTGATAAACAACTCATTCTGGTTTTCATGGGTGTTTAACATTCAAAACGTTCCATTTGAATACGCTTCCACTCATGACTTCTCTGCTGCTACCAGCATCCAAGCCTCACTTCCATAGAGGAATACTCTCCATATGTAGCATCTGATGAATTTTTCCTTGCTTCTATGCTTGTATACTCTGCTCTTAGAAGATTCTTCTTTTTGTAAAAAGCCCTCTTTGCCCGAGCTATTCTGCTGACTTTTTCTTACTTGCTTCGTCCATCATTGGTAACTCGGCTTCCAAGGTAACAAGACTCTTTGACAGAAGAGTTTCTCGGGTTTTCCACCGGTTGATGCCGTCCATGTCTCCCGAATTCGGAAGATCCTCCGAGGACGATCAGCAAGTCGCGGATCGAAACGTCGGAGAAACGTTTCTGCAACTGATACGCCGGGAAAACCAAAGATCATACAAAACTCTGTGACCTCTTAAGGATTTTGTTTTCCTGGTATATATATATTGTTTGTCCTAGCCTCCTCTTTTTGCTCTACCCCGGTGTCTTAGTATCCTTTTTGTTAATTTTCAGCTGATGTGTGACCATTGTCCTTTCCATGTATATCCGACATCTACAAATTTTTCTCACACGATGCTTTTTCGCACACATATTCTGTGACTGCTTTGTCGTCAGCAAAGTGCAGCATACTAGCTCTTTCTCCGTCGACCATGACACCTAAGCCATCTCTTTGGTTTCATTGGTGGATTTCTCGATATTAACATTAAAAATTACTAGGGATTGTACACATCTTTGTCTCGCTACTTTTCCTTGGTTACTCATAGCTTATAATTATTCTAAAACCAAGGGGCTTCCAGGTCGAGAGTGTTCAATTTTATGTTATTAGAACAACAAATTTACAAATAAGTTTTATGAATAAAGCTTACTATTTGGGAATATTTCATTGTAATACCGTTGGAATATGAATATACACGGCTATACTTGAAGATTCTTTTCACCTCAAAAAAGACCAAGTTTTGAAAAAAAAGAGCTGATCTCCTTGAATTAATTCTTTGGTTCCAAAAGTTAACGGAGCGTGTGAAAGAACTGATGAATGGCAACGAAGTTAATAAAGGTTCAGCATAGCTCCCTATCAGCCCAGCCCCCGTTTTAATACTGATAAATTCAAAGAGCCGTCGTGAATTGTTTTAATCAACACAGTGCAAATTCGTTGTGCGTGTGTCTTTAGCACTCGTTTTAAAAAATGTGCAAATAATCCCCTATTGATTTTCCTCTTTGAATAAAAGAAACTAATCATTTTTCTGTAGCATTTGATTTTTATTGATCATAAAACCCAATGCAACTATTATTAATATCTACACATATCAATTGAATACAGGCTTTTCTTTCCGGAAGCCCATTGGATCTGTTAACATAGGATAATGAAAATCTTGCTGTACAGAAAGATGGAAACCTAATTTATGGAAGTATCATGAGATTGAGAATAATGGACTCGAAAATACCATATTCTCTTGGGAGAAAGGTATTGTTACAAATACTCGTGGAAATAATGAGTATATTTTTTTTGGATATTCGGATCGCAAACGATATTCAACCTCTGTAGGCAAGTGGGTCAGTGCGATTTATTGCTTTGTGGGGAAGGGACTAATGGCAGGAGCGGAGCAGACCGATTAAAGGACCCCGCTTAGAAACAAGGCGATTTTTATTCCACAAGGGCGGTCCCTATTAATTCGTTCGGCTTCCGAATTCTACGTCATTAGAACCACAAACTTGCCTGGGGCCTCCTTTTAATGGCCCCGAAACTCGATATGTATTTTATTGTTGTGTCGTGGATCTGCTAATGGGTTCGTATTTCTCATCAGAGCAGAAGCCGCAAGCAATTTGTAGGCCGTGTAAAATAATATTGTCTCATCTTTCCGAGTAAGCATTTCGGCAAGGAAAAAGACAAGTCTGTTTTTTCACATTATTTTATCTGACTTTTGTTATTAGAAATTTTGGCAATGACCGAATTTTGTAGAGAGATTTTCCAGGTGAGCTTATAATAAAATATGCAGGAAAGAGGACAATTTCTGCTGTAAAAATCCATCTGCGAAATGTACTCAACAGGAGATATACCAAAGTGAATTTTAGAAGAATCGTCATCTTTCCACAAAAATAAGGAAGCAGAAAATGGTGAAAATTTCAGGACCATAACTCTGACGACAAATAAGTTGAGGATACTGACGAGAATCATCCACAGGAGTATAGAACGGGAAGAAGAAGAATTCATGGATAAAATTCGGAGATAGGAATATAAAGGGCAGAAGGGAAGCAACTTAGGCTGCTGTAGAGAAGAGACTGAAGAAGAATAAAATGATATTCATAGCACTTTCCAAGTTGAGGGAGGCCTTTGATCACATGAAATGGAGATCAATGTTTACACTTCAGAAAAAAATAGGAACGTGCTACAGTAATCGTAGACTTGTGAATATTTTGTAAAAAAACAAGTAGCTGCGTAGAACGTATTGACGCAACTGTGCAAAAGCAAGAATAGGAAAAGGAATATGAATGGAAAGGGTATGTCTTGTCCCTCGTAATTTTTCATGTTTAGATGTATCGAGAAAGCCACCAATGAAATGAAGGAGAAGGCTTAGGTGTCAGTGTTCATGAAGAAAAAATTAGTATGCTGCAATTTTCTGACGACATAGAAGACAAGGCCAAGGGAGAGAATGATTTGTAGAAGACTTTGACGCATATGGAAAAAAAGACGTACTTCTGAAAATTTACGGAAGGCTAGGACGCAAATGGCCCAATATCAGCTGAAAATAAACAAAAAGAAGACTAATATATTATTTTGCAGCAAAATGAGTCTAGAAAAAATATTAAGCTATGAAAACAAATCCTTGAATTGGTAAAAGCTTTTTGCTACCCTGGTAGTCGAATAGCCAACGATGGTCAAAGCAAGAAAATAATAGTCTTTAGAATAGCCTGCAGAGGGATTTCTACAAAAACAAAAATCTTATAACGGCTGAAAATAGAAGTTTAGAAGTAGGCAAATATTCGTTAGATGCTACATATGAAGCATGTTTGTCTATGGGTGTGAAAGTTTGACATTGATGGCAGCAGATAAAGCAAGAATAGAAGCATTCGAAATGTAATGCTACCGAAGAATGACGAAGATACAATTGAACGACCGAGTAAGTAATGAGGAAGTGCTACGAATAGTGGGAAAAAAGGAGTTATTCCATAAAATTATGGAGAAGAACTTAGTTGCCCCGAAGAAGTGCAACGAGACCGCCCCGAATGAACTATATAGGTCATATGATGAGATTCTTTCCCGGCGTATTAATTGAGTGAAGTCCTCTCGGGATTTCCACCGGTTGATTTGATTTATAGGCACCAACGTTTCAATGGAGTTCCTATGGGATCCCCTCTATCTCCAGCCATTGCAAATTTTTATATGGAACATTTTGAAGAAAAGGCACTCTCCACAGCTCCGCTACGCCCAAGGTATTTTTTCCGATATGTGGATGATACCTTCCTAATTTGGCCTCATGGGTCTGAGGCTTTAATGAAGTTTTTAGAACATATGAATAACCAACATAAAAACATTCAGTTTACTATGGAAAAATAAATAAACGGCAAGATTCCTTTCCTCGATATCTTGATCCACCGGAAGAGTAATGGTTGCCTGGGACATAGCGTGTATCGCAAGCCGACGCACACGGATCTGTATCTGAATGCTCGCAGCCATCACCACCCTTCTCACAGAGCGGCGGTACTTTCTACCTTAGTACATCGTGCCAAAGCCATCGCGGACACGGAAAGTCTTCCAGATGAGATGAGATATTTGAAGAGAGCATTCCGGCAAAATGGATACAGTGACCGACAGATCACTTTGGCCATGAAAAGAACTTTTAACGAAAATTTGTCGGGTGGGAAAGAAGAGTCTAAGCCTGTAGCCAGGGCCGTTCTGCCATATATGTCGACAGTATCTACTAAGATCTCGAACATTCTCAAAAGATACAATATAGAGACAATACATAAACCTATTAGTAAACTGAGGGACCAATTAGTGAAGGCAAAATACCCCGTTGGCCTAATGACACCTGGCGTCTACCAGATTTCCTGTGAATGTGGCCAAATCTACGTGGGGGAGACTGGTAGAACGATAGCCACCAGGATTAAGGAGCATCGGAGGCATTTCAGACTTGGACAGCCTGATAAGTCTGCTGTGGCTGAACATAGCATTAATAGGGATCACAAATTAAATGGGATAGCGCCAAATTAATCTGCCGTTCCAACAACTTCTGGGACAGGCTCGCTAAGGAGGCCATTGAAATTAGGCTTAATAAAAATAATTTCAATAGGGACACTGGATACAAAATTAGCAATGCGTGGAATCCCATTTTAAAGAAAATTAAAAATCATAGAACCCCACCGTTTCATAAAAATTCAGATTTTTCCGGCCGATCAAGGGTAACTTAATTGTTGCAATTTGTTTATAGTTACTTATAAACATTCTTTAATCAGTAAAAATTTATTATTCACCCTGAGGACGATGAACGAGGCGTTCATTGAAACGTTGGTGCCTATAAATCAAATCAACCGGTGGAAATCCCGAGAGGACTTCACTCTATATAGGTCATGTTATTAAGGATGAAATAGAGTAGAAATACGTCACAATGGAAAGGTTACCATATAAGAGAGCGGAATGGAGAGCTGCGTCAAGCCATTTTTCGGATTGCTCACTTATCATGCTGGTGGTGATACATTATCGATAATATTCGGTATCCTTAAACATAAGGTACAAAAGAGAAACATCATTCATGAAACGCCACTGTTATTAATGCATTACAATATTTTCTCCTCATCTTACTATAATATTTATCATTCATGCTTGTTGCGGATTTTTTCACTGTTCAAATGTGCGCCCTTGTGTACTTTCTAGTTGCAGCTCTTTCCACTAGGGAAGCGCTACTGCGCAACTTGTTCGCGCAGGGCCGGTAGCTTCCCTGAACCCTTGTTCACTAGCTCTCTCTCTCTCTCTCTCTTGCTCGTGCTCGCATCATCTACTCCGGTTCTGTGCACATACGCCTGTCCACGTGTTAACTTTTGGCCTCGTCCGGCGAGCTCTGTCTTTCCGCAAATAAGAATAAAGAAGTTTTTTGGGGAATTAATTCCTTTATTTTCGCTGAAACAATGGTGTAGAATAAACTTATTTGTTCATATAGAATCCTAATGCGTGAATAGTTTTTATTTACATATTCTTTACATTTAATATCTATTCGCTATCGGTGCCATTAAATTTAGCCTCAGAGGACATAATGTCACAGTTATAGAGAACCAGTCTTGAAAGATTTTTTTCAAACAAAAGCTCCAGGGAATACTTAAGAAGCCGCCAAAGTCACCTCTTAAAATTCTATCGGCATTTTGTGCTATTTCCTCCATAGACCTTGAATGAATGACATTTCTATCAAAACACGATCATTAATGAAAAGAGAAGCTGAATTTGATCAGGGATTCGTTTCTTTTGGCGGTCCAGCCGTCTTATCTGAAACACAGGTGTTATTTGTGTGCCCTCGGCATGTGAATGAAAGTGAGGATAATGACGGAAGAGCGGTTGCCCGGGAGACGCTAAAAGCCCATTCGATCGCCACCCCAGCGATACATCGAACGAGCAGGCGCGCCTCGAAATCGGCTCATGCCCATAAAACTCCATTATTCGGATGAAAATTGGAATTGAGGAGTGCCGACCAATTTCGGATTCAAGGACGTTCAGACAAAAACAACAAGGTCTTTGAAAGACCAGAGTATTGAGGATTTATGAAGCCGCAGGCGCCAGACATGGAGAGGATCCGGATCGTATGTTTTTGTCCATTATAATTTGGAATATTAGAAATTGGAAATAATATGCCCTATCAATAGTATTCGGTATTTAAAATATAAGGTATGGAAGAAAAACGCCACCGATTCATGTAACGGCTTTATTTTCAAACCGAAGGTTAGCTTGGATAGGTGAGAATAGAGCTCATCCCAATCTAAGACACAGGAGAACGAATATAAAAATATCCAGGTGGTATAGTCTTCCTATCCTAATCCTCTGGGCCATCTGCGGCGATTTTTTAGGAAAAGGTACCATATTTAGGAGAATTCAAATCAATAGTTAAATTCGGCTAATTTGAGCTGCAGAGCTTTTTATGTATTCTAGAGCACCTTCAAACCTCAATTTAAGCATTGGAATAAATGCAATTTTCAACGATTATAAAATTACTGACCTTCACCTTGGAGGAGATGAAATAAAATTGATATCTAGTTAGTAATAAATTTGATAATCGTGGAAAATTGCAAGTATTTATTTCAATATGGAAAAATTCCCCTCCATCTCCGTTGAATCTTCCGCTTTTAATTTATGATTAACTATTTCAATTAGAGACGATGTTGGTTCTGATTAAAAAAGTCGAAATTATTTTTTTTTTACCAAGGCCAGGGGGATATGCTGGTCCATACACCCCTTTGGATTGGTAGTAAGGTGAAGTCGAGGGCGACTGTGACCCCATTGACTTGTCCTCGTAACCTCTCCAATCTTCCCCCACGGCATCCCTTATGTGTTCCTTGGCGCCAGGGCCGTCCCATTCGCTCCAATCAGGACAGCAAACAGGCTAGATTCCAATTAGAGCACGTGTACCCGGGATCCACTCAAATGTATTAGATAAAACCGCTCCCCGGGCAGCACTTTTCTGAAGCTTTTCCTCTGATTTCTCAACGGATCTGCACCGAGGAATCGTTCTTTACTGCTCAAATTACCTACTTACAGGTACCCTTTATCGTCCACCACAAAAATTTCATGCTCAGTCTTTTACAACAATTGCATGTCCTTGCCGGTGAGGAAACGGCAGTGCACAGTGATCTAGACACTGTGATAGGAGCGATAAAATGCACGTAAAAAGGATAGCAAAAAGAATTGAGTTGTTTAAAGGTATTTAATTTTAATACACGTTTGAATTCAAATCGTAAATATTCTGTTTTACAAAATATCATAATTTTTATTTTTCCCGTTACATTGCGTTTTGTTTAGGAGCTATGTTCACGCACATCGTCTTACTTATTTCCTAAGAAAATAAGAAGGAAACTGTTGTAAACATATTTTTTCAAACTGTTTTTATGTATTATTTACGAGGGATGTCCAAAGGAGAGGGTTGGGCGAATCCTAAGGACGACTTATATTATTCTTCTCTTCTTCGACAAATATTAATGAGTGATTTTCTTATGCATTTCTTATTCTTTATATTCATTTAATTTATACTATTTGATCTAGCGCTGGTTATTTTCACAACCAACATTAAAATTCTTTTCCACAGGAACACCCCATCGATCCATAGTTTCATGATCAATGGAATATTACAATTATTGCAGAAAAGATAAGCTTATGACGCTATCGTGTCCTGGTATCATCATTAGTTCTTGTATTTCTGTTTTTTTTTGACGAAAGAATGGCCTGGATATTGTTTTAAGACCAATGCAAATGATTCTCCCCGACGAAAAAGCTTGTATTTTTCTCGAATGTTGAGTGTTTGATTTCGGAATAGTGTTTTAATTCCTCTCTACGTAATTAGTTTTTCAGAGCTCACATTTTCTTAATGGTACACAACTCCATTATAAATAATTCTCGTACGTTGACATCCCATGTTCCATTCCGATTTACTCGTAATTGTTGATGAATTAAACGCAGAACAGCTGATTATCGAGGACGATGAGCTTCGCATATAATTAAAGAATAGTTCTTTGATACTGCATCTATTTACCATAAAGACCACTTACGACCACTCACTCACCTATACAAATGTTTGGGGTGAACGAGACGAGATACGGCAAAAAGTCTAATGAAGACCCCCTCTAAAATTGTCTGAAACCCCAGGAAAAATTATGAAAACACTAAATTTACAATTATTTATCCGTCTATTCAATTAAAAGTGAGTATAGGGATTAGTTCAATAAATGGCCACCAAATTCCAATGGCGGCGCGGCAGTTATACAAACGAACAATCATAGCAACATATTTGTTTATACAAACAGGAGGACTAAATTGGGAAAGAAGATAAAGGAATTAAATTATAAGGAAGGAAATTAAGAAAGTAATATTTGAAGTGTCTATTTCTTTGCGTCTTCTTTCCGCAAGAACAAACATCTGTTTAAATCAAGGCGCATTCAAATGAAAAGCGGAGAAATATAAGGTAGGAAATTAGTTGTTGTTTTTGGTATATTACATCGAAATTGTGGTGGTTATTAATTTCAAAGTTAACAAGTGCACTAAATGCCATTTTAAAAATATGATTCGTGCTGTTGACTATAGTTCGTATCTTGTTGGCGATACACGATTGTAGTAGAAAGACTTTCAAACAAGTCTTACATAATATAGGTAGGTAAAAATGATTTTATTTTCATTTTTTGTGATGGTGATAACTTTTTATTTTTGTTTACGTTCTTTTTTCCGTTAATGTCCTTTTTAATGTACGATGTTATCCGTGAGCTGCAGGAGTGAATAGGCAGTGAATAATACAATATGGAAGATACGTGCAAATAAAGGTATTTCTTATTCAATTATTTGTCTAGCGAAAATCACGTTTCCTTGGGTGACTAAGTTATTCAACTGTGAAAATTATCGAAATCTTGACATTCACAATGTCTTGTACACCAAAGGCTGTGATCCGTTACTCACCAGATTTATTGCGCATTGCGTTGGATATTAAAGCTGAGATATTTGTGTATCCCGATTCATTAAAACTTTAAATAGAGGTATTTCTGAAGTGAAATCATTCGCGATCACGATAAATAATATTTCGAAAAAATTCGTTATACTAGCCCCAATTCATGCTAAGGCGCATTTGTTTCTAGATATTGATATTCAGTCCCTACGTAATTCGATTACGAAGGGGAACAGCTGTTACATCTTATTCGTATATATCAAGAATTTGGTTGAGTTTTGTGGAAAATAATTAATAAACGTGTTTTTCATTGTAATTCGTAAAGTCGTTATGTTATGATATTACGTATACATTTGGTGTTACAGTGGAACGTGGTCTCAACGTTTTTTGTATTGGAATTGAATAAGTTAGAGAAACTCGTAGACATTTATTTTACTTTTTTAGCTCCTCAGAAAAATGTTTCTCTTTATAAATATTTATATTCATATTGTAGTCTACGTACCATGCGCTCGTTTTACGTGAAAGTGGAAATATTGCTTATACCTTAGCTAGCCAGCTTAAAAGTAAACGATCCTTAAGTAACATGTAGCAAACAAAAAGTGTAAGACCTCCCTCGAGTGAGCATAACAGGCTGGAGGCCTTTTTCGGGGGGGCCTAGGGGGGGCAGAGCCCCCCCAGCGAGCAAAGCGAGTTTATTAATAAAACCGTCCATCATATGAACTTCTTCTCTGGTCTATAGAATCCATTACCTAAAAATCGCAGGGCAAACAATATTCATATTTAACACTTTCATTGTACTTTATTACCAATTTACTAATAAATGAAACGAACTGGGAATGTAAAAACCAATTTGCTATTGCACATGTATAGATGCTTTTATATGAAGTGGGCGATATTTGTTTGACTCCTTGAAGAGTAGTCAATGATTCAACGTTTTGAACAGTAATCAAATTTTATCAGGCCTCTGTGGACTAAATTATCCCAGATCTACTGTTTGGTGATCTTTTCAAACTTTTTTTGCTTTAAATATAAAATCAAGTATTCTGTATTGTACCTAACCGATAATACCAACATTTATTTAATTTGGTTTAATTTGTATTTTAATACTTAAGCTATTAGGTTTATTCATGTTTTCGTATTTATTTTTTTGCAATGTCTTAGATTGGGGTGTACGAAGTATTTAAGAAGGGACTGAGTGACAAAAAAGGAAGTAAAATCTATTCACCAAAACCAAATAACAAGGGCGAAAGCCATCATGATTTGCGTCAGAATGAAACTTCCTCTTAAGGATAATACATGAAGTATAGGTAGTATCCATTGGATAATCTAATTTCTGTACAAAAAGATCATCTTTTCCTTCATGAAACTGACTCAAATTTTTCAAAAGTCCATGGATGAGTTTTCTTGGATATTACACTATTACTTATACCACTTCTTGTTTACATAGCGCGACCCGGGTTTCGATGAATTATCATCATATTCAGGTGCAAATTATGATGATTATAATTTGCGCCTGAAGATGATGACAATTCATTGGAACCCGGTTCGTGCTATGTAAAAAAGAAGTGGTGTAAGTGATAATGTAATATCCAGGAAAAGTTATAATGGAATAACACAATGTTAGTAATGAGTTAGTGAATTTTTTCCATGGATGAGCATTAAAGAGATATTAAAGTATTAAAGAAAGGGACTGAGTCGATACCTCCATTGCATAAACGATCAAAACAATCGCCCACCGAATCAAATCCGCTCATCTAGATAGCCCTTGTAGTACTAGATGAGCGGGTTTGATTCAGTGGGCGATTGCTGAGTATTTATGCAGTGGAGGCATCGGAGTGTCTGGTGACGAAAAAGGAAACAAAATCTATTTATAAAAGTTCAGCATCAAAGATGAAAGCCATTTGAAAAAGTTGCGAAAATTCCCCTCAAATCCCATGCTCCACCTTAAATTTCCAAGGACCATGTTTCTAGAGACAGCCGGAATCATTGCACATCAATGGGGGCACTGGTATATTTCCCGTTTATCCCCCCGTCACATCGAATTTTCCCCTTTCTCCTCTCATCTCCCGGAAGCAAGACTCGACGGCGCCGCTGACTTCTCTCTTGGAACACTTTCCTGGCACAAACACACAAGTAAGAAAGAGGTTCACGACGAGGACCCAATCGATTCTGGAAAAGGGTCTCGGCCTGTATTTCTCATCCTGGAATGGAAACTGAACCCTTACTCACTGACTTTCTACCCCATGTATCCTTTCGACGCGAGGAAATGAAAGGCTCGGGTAATACTTTTCGAAAATTTGCGTGCATTCGAGCGCGTGTTGATGTGGCAGAAATCCGCTCGTGATATTGAAAGAGTGGGGTTTTTAGCCTCCTTCCAGTATGCATCGAAAATCAATGAATTGAGATGGAATACCTGTCTTCTTTAAAGGAAAAGAAAACGAATTATCGGGCTGAAGCGAGATTCGTTCAGGATTTGCGTCAGAATAAAACTTCCTTGCGAGGAAAATGAAGTATAGTTCGCATCCTTTGGATAAGTCATTTTTTCACTAAAAGGTTATCTTTTTTCTTTACGGAACTTATTCAATTTAAAAAAAGGTTAAGGAAAGGGTAAAAATGTAATAGGATTAACAAACCAAATGAAAACTGCTGTAGGCAGTGCACTGCAAAATTTTATCACTAAATGATAAAATAAATTCTCAATCGAGATTTCAGGGACCAAATGTCTTTTAGCTTTAGGAGCTGTTTATTCATGTCGAACGAGAGATGACCCATAGGAATGGGTTAAACTGTTCATATTGTAACAAAAAAAAGGTTTATTCTCTCCGATACAAAATCACAAGTTCAATTGCTATCACAAAACGGTGCCGTGCACACGCGGCCAAGCTTCGACCGCACTCCCTGGCTCCTCACGACCCACTGCCTGCGGCTCCTCCCAGCTGACTGCCTACACGCCGCTCACCAGCCCTCACTCCTCCAGGCAACCGGTCTTCAGGCGTTGAGCGCCAGCCCCGAATCAAGAGGGGCCCAAAAGGCGCACTTTACCCGTTACACAGCATCCCCTCTGAAAAAAAAACCAATACTATTACAAAACGGGTCGGAGGTCTTCGATGTGCACGGTGCATTCCTTCTTTTTACGCAGAGATTCGAGCCGGTAAATCGTTGGGGACACTTTCCTCGTGACACGGTACGGACCTTCGAATTTAGGCTCGAGTTTCTCGGCGCGGTACTTAGAGGCATCTGATAAAACGTGGTTACGTTTCCATACAAGCGTACCTATCTCATACTCTACGTCCCTCCTCCTTAAATTGAAATACCGCGCTTGCCTCTCGCTCGCCTTTCGCATCGCTGCTTCGGCGCTTTCATAATACCTGGATAATCGGTCTTTCAACTCCTTGTGGTAGGCCGAGGGTTCAAAAGGAGTGCCTTTAGAATCATTCAGAACTCGGAATGGTTCGTTAGGTCCTCTGAGCTCCCTTCCTAAGTTTAAAACAGCCGGGGAGAAACCAGTAGTCTCTTGTTTGGCTGTTCTCAAGGCAAACATAAAATGGGGAATACCCTCATCCCAAGTCCTTTGCGCGCCGCGACAGTACATAGCGATCATGGACTTCAACGTCTGAATGCTCCTTTCCGTGGGGTTTGCGCGGGGATGATAAGGTGCGATATGCGCAAGCTGAATACCATAGGTCTCGCAAACCCGCTGCAATATTCTCGAGCGAAACTGCGGACCGTTATCGCACAATAATATTTCTGGACATCCCCAATGGTTAATGACATTGAAAAGAAGCTGTTTAGCGAAATCGTCTGCCCTAACGGAGCGCAAGGGAATAGCGATCGGCCAGCGCGTACTAGTGTCTAGAAAAACCAATACGTATTTATTTCCTGATCTCGACCTAGGGAGGGGTCCGATGATATCTGTTGCGACCATAGTCCAGGGGGGGTAAGGTCCTTTTTTGCTCTCATTTCACCAGCCCCTTTCCTCCTCTCGGTTTTAAATACTTGGCAGGTCTCGCAACCCCTCACGTATTTTTCTACGTCTCTCCTTAGGGTGGGCCAAAAGTAAAACCTTCTCATACGATTATATGTTTTATAAAACCCTAAGTGTCCGGCATGGGGCTTATCATGATTTTCTATTAAAAGAGTTTTTCGGCTCTCGAGGGGCACAACAAGTTTGGCCTTTGCACCTGTCTCCACCTTTTGGTGTCCGTGATAGTATAAACGACCATCAAATATGACGTATTCAGGATTTGATTCCGGCTTGTCCTCTACGTTCTTATATAATTCGAGATACCAGGGATCGACAACCTTCTTACCCTCCCATTCGGGAGTTCCTACAAAATAGATGCGCGAAAGCGCATCTGGGACGACATTCGATTTTCCTCTCCTATGGGTAATGCCGAAATTAAACTGTTGGAGTTGCGTGACCCACCGAGCCAGACGCCCCTTGGGATTTTTGGAACACAAGAGCCAAATCAGCGAAGCGTGGTCGGTGATGACTTCGAAACGATAACCTTCCACGTACGCCTTAAATTTAATTATAGCGAAAAGTACGGCGAGGCACTCGCGCTCGGTTACGCTATAGTTTCTTTCCGCCGGGTTCAGAGTTCGCGAAGCATAGGCAATCACGTTTTCACCAGAGGCCGTTTCTTGACACAAAACCGCACCTACCCCCACTTCCGACGCATCACATTGGATAGTAAACGGGAGGTTAAAATCGGGGCAAGATAATATCGGAGCTTTTGTTAAACATTCTTTCAATTTGCTAAAAGCTGCCGCCTGGGCCACTTTCCAAAGCCAAGAAGACCGTTTCCTAAGCAAGAAGGTCAGGGGCTCAGCCACTGAAGCAAAATTCGGAATGAACCTACGATACCATCCTACAAAACCTAGGAATCTTTTCAGCTCACTTGCATTTTTAGGGGTGGGGTAACCTCGAACGGATTCTATGCGTTCTGGATCGGCTTCGAGCTTCCCGTTGCCTACTATGTACCCTAGGAATTTCAACTTTTCCTTGAAAAAGCTACACTTTTGATAATTGATTTTCAAACCGGCCTTTCGGAGCAGGGAAAAGACGCGGTGAAGCATCTTCTGATGGTCCTCGTAGGTTTCGCTGACAATTATAATATCATCCAAATACGTAAAGCAATACGGTTCTAACTCTGCCCCAATTACAGTGTCCATCAATCGCTGAAAAGTTGCCCCGGCACTGTGCAATCCGAACGGCATCACCCGAAACTGAAAGAGGCCTTTACCCGGTACGGTGAACGCGGTTTTATCCCTACTCCCTTGTTCCATTTCTACTTGCCAGTAACCCTTTTCTAAGTCAAGAGTGCTTACCCACGTAGCTCCCTTAAGCCTATCGAGGATAGTGGCAATATACGGTAGTGGGTAGGCATCTTTCCGGCTCAAGGTATTCACCTTCCGAAAGTCTACCACAAACCTACGCGACCCATCCTTCTTAGGAACCAAAATAATTGGGGACGACCATGGACTTTTAGAAGGCTCAATTACGCCGTCCCTCAACATTTCATCGACCTGGGCATTGATTTCGTCCTGAATTTTGGGAGAAACAGGATAATACCGTTGCTTAACGGGGACTGCGTCTCCGGTATCGATCCGGTGGCGAATTACATCAGTTCTCCCAGGTACATTTTGAAAAAGTGCCAGTTCCCGCTCCAAAAAATTCGAGGTTTCGTCACTAACTTCGACAGTTCCCACGTCGTTGCTCACAGCCAACCCCCTTTGAGGCGGGTCTTCTCTTAATGTCATGACCGGGACTTTGGTTCCATCAGCAAAAATTAATAACTTTTCTTTACCAAAACGTATTGTTGGCCCACATGCGAAAAAAAAGTCTGCTCCCAACAGAACTTCGCACGGCATCCCCGACAAGACATATAACTTACTTGCCCATTTAAAAGAGCCAATTTTTACAGACGTACATATCGGTGGGTCTAAAGGTACTATTCGACCGTCCGCAACCTCGACGCGTTTGTTATGGCAATGAGAGACAAGTTCACCCATATTGGTGAGATAGTTTGCTATCTCTTTATTGACTAAGGAAATAGATGCCCCGGTGTCTAATAGTGCCTTCACCTTACGCCCTTTTAATTCGACAACTACAAAAAAACGTCCCTCTTTCGCGTAGCATACACGATCTTGGACTTTAGAGTTCATGAAGCCGCGAACGTTTTCCACCCACTCTTTCCAATCTTTGTTTCTAGATGACGGGTTGGAGTAGCGACTCTCTGACCCCGTGATCAGAGAGTCGCATTCTAGTTTAAATCTACGCTTGCGACAACTGACCTCTTAGATATATTGGTGGACTTCCGCGGCTCAGGGCACGAACGAGTTATGTGTCCCGTTTTCCCACAGTGCCAGCAATTTTCAGCCTTAGTCGCGCTAGAGCCTCCTTGCACCTCGCGTTCGCCCGTTGGGACATAGCCAAACTCGCGATCAACCATTTGATGGGGCCGTGGAGGAGGGCGATAAAGTTTACAGCGTTCTTGTCGCGCCTCAATTTCTGCGCCCACACTAACAAGTTCGGTAAAACTATGAATGCTTAGCGATGTTATCTTAGTTAAGTAGAACGGATGGAGATTATCTAGCGCTAAGGAGAGTAGTTCCCCTTCCTCCAATGAATTTTCCAGCCTAGCATTCATCGTTCTGAGCACTGTAATGTATTCATTTATCCTCTCCCCTTCGCCTTGCGTACGGGCAAACATATCCTTCTTTAGTCTAATATCGTACCCGACAGGCAAGTACGCCCTTCTTATTTCTCTTTTGAACTCTCCCCAAGAGGATATACTAAATAGGTTTGCTCGGAGCCATTGAGTCACCTTCATGCCTATCATTTCCGGAACTAAACCCCACATTTCCTCGTCCGAAACTCCCTTATATTCTTTAAAGGCGTCGGCGCGTTCCAAAAAGAGATTTACCCCTTCACCCTCATCACCGTCAAATCGTAAATTCCAGCGGACAATATCGTTTGTCAGCCCTCTTAAACGTGCTTCACCGTGATCGGGACCCTGAGGAGAGAGGCGCGTCAGGGCTTCTATCAATTGTGACAATTGGTCTGTTGCACGTACTGGTGTTGAAACCCCTCCAGCTTCTTCCTCGGATACACTCGCGGCGTGAATTTCTTTCACTCGATCCCTCAATCGCCGCCTGACTTCGTCCAAAGTTCCGGAATGGTGTAACGTGAACCTGTGACACCATTGCAACGCGTCCTCTTTCGAAAGGACATTAATCCAACTAGTTCCTTGTGGAACTGCCATTATTTGAAAATAATTCCCTATGCAAAAGGATAAAGGTAAAGGTACAATGACTTCTCGCCTCCGAGGTCCGTCGGGGCATTAATCTACGGTATAGGGTTGGACCGTGGTAAAGGAACGAGGGGTTTGGAAAGCGAAAAACTAATTAGAACACCGAAGCTGCTGGCAGTCCCACCAAAAACACTTAATGGGTAACTAATTGTAAATTCGTACTTACAGAATGATGTCGAGCCCCCACGTCGGGCGCCATGTAACAAAAAAAAGGTTTATTCTCTCCGATACAAAATCACAAGTTCAATTGCTATCACAAAACGGTGCCGTGCACACGCGGCCAAGCTTCGACCGCACTCCCTGGCTCCTCACGACCCACTGCCTGCGGCTCCTCCCAGCTGACTGCCTACACGCCGCTCACCAGCCCTCACTCCTCCAGGCAACCGGTCTTCAGGCGTTGAGCGCCAGCCCCGAATCAAGAGGGGCCCAAAAGGCGCACTTTACCCGTTACAATATTGATGAACCGTTCATTTTCATCCTGTTCTGCAAGAAAAGGTCTAAAGGCCGTTTTACACGGTACACGGAATTGCGCAGTCTTACGTACGTGTGAAGGCGCAATCAAAATTGCGTCGTGTTAAGCGGTGAATTGCTAGAACACATGCGAGAATGCGTGGATGCGAGACGGCAAAATAGCCCCTGTTCTAATTTCGTTCATGCATTCGCGCAATTCCACGCCATTTTAGAAATTAATGCAGCTCTAACCTGCGCAATTCCGTGTACCATGTAAAACGGCCTTAAATATCTGTTTTAATATAATTCTAATAATTCTAAATATCTGTACGTTTATACACAAAACAAAGTTTGCCAAGAAAATGATTATGTATTACCTTATGATGAGGTATTAAAATACCTAATTTTAAAAATAATTTTGGCTTAATTTTATTCTTCCAAAGTAAACTACTATAATTTAAGTTATTTTCACCTTTCGCTACGAATTTCTGGCCTCTACGCTCACACATTCTTACAAAAATCGACATTCTCTAACGAAGGTAAATCTTATTTCCCAGACGGCTTAAACAAGAGGGACAGAATGGAAGCGAAGCTTGGGAGAAACTGTGCAATTTAATCACGCGGCACGGCCTTGCATGACCATTCTCATTGTGCCAAGCAACCGGATGCTTCCGTTAAAATCCCAGCTCAATTACACCTCCACTTGACAGCGACCTCTTCCAATTAAGACCCGCCAAATTTCCAATGTATACTCCGTCCGCAATGTCTCCTCCCTCCTTTTCCCACACCCCTTTCGCCTTCACTTCTGCCAACGATTTCACCTTCACTGATTTCATGCGATTTACTTCGGGGTCTCACGAACAATGGGAGCGGAGGCAAGTGGGCAGCAGATTTGGAAGGCGGTACCTGGTTAAAATATACTCACGTCTAGCACCTGTGCTCCAATGTTGTCACTTTTCTCAATTGTACACTGCTTAGTCGTCTGCATAGTAGAATCGATTCTAAGTTGGTAGTCTGAATAAATGTGCGGCTTTATCCCGACTATCAACTGAAAATGAGCTACCACACGTGCGCTCATCACCAAATATTAACAAAAACCAAAGCAAACACCAGGAAAAGACCGAAATAAAGAGATAGTTTTGTGACTGCGCGAATCAAAACAGTTTTGCTTAAAAAAGAAGACATGTGGCGAACGTGATTTTACGAATATACTTCCTGCTCACTAAGTTTTCTAGAGTTTTTTCAAGTTTATCCTGTGGTTTGATCAATGAAATTATTTGTTTCTTTATCATCGTCCTGGTAAATGTATCCGTTATCTTCAGGGCCTGGCATTTCTCTGGAAAACTCATAGTTGGATAGCAACCATTTAGTAATTCACGAAGATACAACATTACGTGATTTCACTTCAGCTACAGCATTCACTTGCTAGTAACAAATGATGTTTTTAACATGTTTATTTTCGCGTAAACTTGTGCACGTATGCTAAATCAGCAGTTTTGGTATGCTTAGATGAATATTGGCAATAGAGCATTTATATGAATACGGTTTAAAAATCTTATTTACAAAAAAATATCGCATGGACAGACCTTATCGGTTATTTTCTTGCAAAAGGGATAGGTCCGTAAATGTACAGACTTAGATATCAATATGAAGAAAAACTTTGATTCTCTTTTGCAGGAAATAAATGATTTTGTTTAATGTTAAAGGGGTATCTGATGATCGCGGTAGTCCAGCAGGTGGGGCGCTTGTCCGCTCGTAATCATAGTGGAGGATGGGACTGATGCTCCTAAACCTTAGTGTATGAACACAAGATGCTTACTCCGCGGCGAACTCTACCCTCACTTTCCCGTATCAACATTTTGATTGAATAAGTGAGTGTACGTTTTTTATAATTAAATGGTTTATTTCCATGCTGCAGTTTTACATGTACATTTACATAGTGAGGTAGGTTTTATATTTATATACAGTAAGGTCCCCGTTTCCCGTAGGGAAATTTCCCTTTTCAGGGCATGTCTCAGGTTGTTATTATTTAGGCATTGTTTGCGAGCTTGTAGCAGATATGGTAATAGTGAAAATTCTGAAACTCTTCTCCTCCGGGATGGCTAATGGTCCGATGTATTTCCGAGACGTGAGGAAAACCGGCAAAACCCCGCGTAGGCCGCCATGTAAAAATTATGTGATTGTTGATGATGAAGTGTTCGCGGTGATGTCATTCGCTGTTACCTCGGTGTCTTAGATTAGTTTGCGTATTTAGTCTTGTAATAAAGCTTATTTTACTGAAACTAAGTACTGCAATGTCAAAGATTTTAATTAATATGCATATTATACAACAGTTTTATGTAAGCAAAGGCTTTATTGTCATAGTTAAGAACCAACAAAGTTCTAGTCACTCATAGGATCTCACGGAATTGCCGAAGCATTGGCTGTCCCGGTGAGTCAATAACTCACCCCAATCAGCCATTTCACAAAAGAAAATTTAATATATGATGCATGTGTACCGTTGGAATTATCATATTTTGTCTGTGTGAAAGAAGAAACTTAAAAACTAAGAAATTTTGAGCAGGTAATAAACAACAGAACAATTAATTTTTAGAAATTTTCATCGTCAGATTTACAGTAGATTATTTAATGTGTGTTGTATGAGCTATTTAGTGCCAAAACTTTTGGCTAAATCGAAATTTATATTTTGCCCCTTTAGGTTACAATCACCTAAGTTTCACGGTAATGGAGATTCCGATGGAGAGTCGTTTACGGGTTGGGAACTTGACACGAGACATGTGCCCACTCTGTCCGCTTCCTCACCCTTCCGTCTCTCATTCCACTCCCAACATCTCCAGAGGGATCGATGTCTCGGCGGGGAGAAGTTTCTTGGGCGACACCCGCATCTCACGGAAGACGGCGGACCACCACCGCACTGCGCGACACCTGCCAACCCCGTTGTTCTTCGTCCGAGCGCCAATGCTACCAACAACGTCATACCTCTCTCGCTCCACTTCCATTCACTCTTCATGCTGTTCATCCAACGGTTCAACGCGCTCTTTATTAGGTGTTGTTCCCTGGCCATCTTACGTAAGACGATATCCATGACAATTGTCAATGGTAAGTGAAGTTACGCCACGTGTGGAAGTTCAGGTAATGTTAACTAGGAGTTCAACTGTGTGCTGGCATTCCTGGCGGTGGGGTCAAGTCCTTCCCTGCCGAACTGAAGGTCTCATGGGTTCGAGTCCAGCCTGGTTAGGTTATACCAATCCAGGGAGTGAATGTTTGTGGTCGTACAATGTTATTTGTTATAGACCCTATGTAAAGGCTAAATGGGGCTGTTTTCGGGCGGATGGATATGAATACATTTATTTATAACATAAGTAATAGTAGCGGGTGTGACATGGTAGAAATCCTGTATCGTAGTACGTGAAATAATTAAAACTTTGCTTTATCTGCATAGTGTTTTATTTGAAATCATGGTCGGAAAGAATAAAAAAACCACGTGAAAATGGAAAAGTTTTGATTCCTTAAATTCCAATATTTTCAACAATTTCTTTTATCTTTCTTTAGGTTTCTCTGAACTACGAGTTTCTAGTAGTTACGTTACTACTAGTTCGCGATCATAATTTGGATGGGTTGCCTTTTATGATCGAGCGCTAACAAAGTTGTATTTATAGCATGTATGCTACCTATATCCTATTTTTGCTAAAGGCCAAGACTTCATGCATTTTCCCATACATTCATACTGCGTATGATTTTTTTGAGTCAATGTGTCGAGTAAACCTGCCTGAAAACATTTTATTCCTCAGGTTGCAACCAACGAGCTAAGCTTGATTAATTTGGGAAATAATCGACTTTTAATGAAATTTAGATAATAATTTCCAAGGTAGACTGTTGCGCCATAAGTATTAAGTCTATAGCGGTGGCCCGACGCGGCGTCCGGTCTAATTTTTTGCGGCGCGTAGCGTGTGCTAGCATCAACGAAAATCGTAGTATCTACGGCACGAAATGGTCACTAATTTCCTCTTTCGATTCTCTTTCGAGGAATTATAATCCAGGAATTTTTGATCACTTATTAATCCTTGGGCTACAACCTTGTCGCGGTGGAAAGGCTTGCGCGTTCCTATGACCCCTAGAGCTGCACTGGCGGGATTAATTCTAAATTATTCCCGGTAGGGCCACTCATGCCAGATAGGTCGAAGGGTAGGAGCCAGACGAAAGGTAGTCCACGTGATGGTGTCACGTGAAAAACACTGTTGGAATGGAAGTGGGAAACCCTACCAACTATCTCTTCCCTGTAAACATGGAGTACAACCAAATGAGCCTCGGAATCTCATCTCCCGGGACCCGTCCGCAAAGGGCGGATGTCGGGCACGGCAGCGAGGTCGGCAAGGTCCTCGGGGTCGCCAACATGCGAAATCCTTGCCGAGACTTATCATCATCATCATCAGCTGCAGCAGCAATGAAGAAGGAAGAAAAGAAGACCAAGAAGATGGAAAAGAAGAAGTCGGCTATTAATGTAGGGACGTGGAATGTGAGGACTATGATGAGGGCGGGGAAGTTAGAAACAATCAAAAGGGAAATGGATAAAGGGAGGATAGATATCTTCGGATTATGCGAGGTGAGGTGGAGGGATGGCGGGGACTATTGGAGTGATGGGTATAGGGTTATATATAGTGGAGGGGAAGAGAGTCAGCGAGGGGTAGCTTTAGTATTAAACGGGAAGATGGGTAAGCGTGTGGTAGGTATAGACCAGGTAAGCGATAGGATTCTGGTGGTAGAAATTGAGGCGCGGCCCACCAACCTTGTGGTGGTCCAAGTTTACATGCCCACTCGCAATCATAGGGAAGAAGAAGTAGATGAGGTGTATGAACAGCTCGAGGAAATAATTAGAGACACACCGGGTAAGAAAAATCTGGTAGTGATGGGGGACTGGAATGCCTCAGTGGGGGAAGGGAGGGATGGGCACGAAATAGGAGATTTTGGTCTAGGAATACGAAACGACAGGGGAGAGAAAGCAGCAGAATTTTGTAGGAGAAACAAATTATTCATCACAAACACGTGGTTCAATCATCATAAAGGGCGAAGGTACACGTGGAAAAGTCCAGGGGATGTGGGGAGATATCAAATAGACTACATTATGGTAAGACAGAGGTTTAGGAATAGTGTGAAAAACTACGCAGCTTCCCCGCAGCGGATGCTGATTCGGACCACAATCTAGTGCTCATGAAATGCAACGTAAGATTCAAAAGACTTATGAAAGTTAGGAAGGCGAAGAAATGGAACGTAGAAGCCCTGAAGGGGAGTATGAGGAGAGAATATCAGGAACTAGTGGACATTAGTGTACGGGAGATTGAAAGTACTAAGACTGTTGAGGAAAGATGGGATATTATTAAAACGGGAATAGTCAAAGCGGCGGAGAAGTCAATTGGTTACGTTGACTGTAGAAGGATAAAGAAGCCGTGGATAACGGAGAACATGATAAGGGAAATGGAGGAGAGGAGGAAGTGGAAGAACGTAGACACAGAACAGGGAAAAAGAATGTATAGGGAACTGAATAATCGATTACGACGTGAAACTAAGAGGGCAAGGGAGGCTTGGTGGAAAAGACAGTGTGAGGAAATGGAAAAGTTCCAGAAGGATGGAGAAATAGGCGCGTTGTACGCCAAAGTTAAGTCGCTATCGGGCGGCAAAAGAGGACAAGCCATGTCTAAAATTAAGGCGAAAGATGGGAGGATGCTAACCGAGCGAGAAGAGGTACAGAGTAGATGGAAGGAATACGTGGAGGACCTGTATGACGGAATGAACAGACCAGAGAGATTGACTCTAGAAGAGGAAAGTGCAGTGGAGGAGGATAATCTTGGGCCGGGGATATTAGATTCGGAAATAGAGAGAGCACTTCGTGATATGAAGGCTAGGAAAGCAGTAGGCGTAGACAATATCCCGTGTGAGCTTCTGAAGAATCTAGGGAAGGAAGGTAAGAAAAGGTTTTTCGAACTAGTGCGCAGGATCTATGAGGAGGGATGCTGGCCGGAAGATTTCGTGAAGACGGTTTTAATTCCGCTTCCGAAAAAGAAGAAAGCTGTGGAATGCGGAGATTATAGGACTATCAGCTTAATATCGCACGCGGCGAAAGTGGTGCTGAGGATATTGAACAGACGAATGGAGGCGAGGGCAAACGAGTATTTGGGCGAAGATCAATTTGGTTTCAGAAAGGGGAAATCAACTCGTGATGCAATAGCAATAATGAGGTCCCTCGTGGAGAGGAACCTAGAATACGACCAGGACGTATATGCGTGTTTCGTGGATTTTGAAAAAGCGTTTGATAGGGTGAACTGGGTAAAGTTAATGGATATTCTCAAGAGAATAGGTGTAGATTGGAGGGATAGACGACTGATTCGTAATCTGTATATGGCCCAGACTGCGCAAGTGAGGGTAGCGGACGGAGAATCCGGGTGGGCAAGCATTGGCCGAGGTGTGAGGCAAGGCTGTCCTCTATCGCCGCTGCTCTTTAACGTGTACGCTGAAGAGATGGTAAGGGAAGCATGGGATGAGTTAGAAGCTGGAATAAAAGTGGGAGGAATGATGTTCAAATCAGTGAGATTCGCGGATGATCAGGCGCTGATTAGCCAGTCAGCAAGGGAGCTTCAGGCTCTAGTAGATGCGTTATACGAGCGTTGCGAGGAATATGGGATGAGGATTAATCACAAGAAAACTAAGGTAATGCGGTTTTGTAAAGCATCACGAGCGAGGAATGTGAGACTTAAGATAAAGGTGGGTGGTGAAAAACTTGAGCAGGTTGAGCAATTCAACTATTTAGGCAGTACGTTAGAGGAAAATGGATACAGTAGTAAGGACATCAGGAAGAGAATTGCATTAGCGAAGGAGGCGTTCATGAACAGGAAGGAGCTTCTAAGAGGATCGTTAAGTAAGAGTTTAAAGAAAAGGTTAGTGAAGAGTTTGATCTGGAGTGCAGCTCTCTACGGTGCGGAAACGTGGACACTGAGGAAAGAAGACGAGAGAAGATTGGAGGCATTCGAGATGTGGGTATGGAGAAGAATGAAGAGGGTGAAATGGACGGAGAGGAAAAGGAACGACGAAGTGCTGGATATGGTTGGCGAGGAGAGGCAGCTTTTAGATGAGGTACGGAGGAGACAGAAGGTATGGATGGAGTTAGTGCTTAGTGGTGAGGGGATGTTGAAAATGGTGCAAGAGGGTAGAATGTTAGGGAAACGAGGGAGGGGAAGGAGAAGAATAGGATTTTTAGATAGATTGAAAGAGAGTAGGCCTTACTGTGAGTTAAAGAAGTCAGTGCTGGAAGGAAAGGGAGGCTCCCAGATCACTTCTTGCGTACTCCATGGAAACCTACCTTAATCGGTAGAATACTATAATAATAATTAATATGGCATTCGGGCATAGACTTCTAATTCGAGGCAGAAATGCATTTACCCCGTGAAGATGCCTGCGAGACATCAGCTACCTCAAAGGAAAGGTAGCATCAGCTCGAGGCCATCGCTACCGCCCCTGTGGTCCAGAGTCGCATGCCCGGTAATGGGTCTCTCCCTTCTCCCAGGCCGACTGCCACGAGCCTCGCTGGAATACCCTCTTTGGCGAGATTAAATATTAAGGAATGTGGGCAGGCGGAAGGAGACCGTTCCGCAGGAAAAAATTCAGGATGGGGACAGAGGAGGATGAGGAAAGCACATTGCGATGTCCTATCTTACTGGTTGCTCCACGTGGATGCTCTGGTCCATAGTCCAAGAGGGTCATAAAATTTTCTATCCTTTTTACGCGTTTGTTTTATTTACCTCCCTTCCCGACCATTCAGAATCCTTTAAATATTTCAATACGGAGTGAAAAACATTGGGTACACACTCAAGTGGGTCATTTTGTCGTTTTGTGCGGAGGGTTATGTCTTCCTAAATATTTTTGTCTTTTGCGATGGACACCGTACCTTAATGTTTCATTTGAGAGTTTTTAATAGAGGAGTAATGGTAGATACCTACTATGTAGCAATGCAATTAAAATGTTATTTTTAATATTTTGGCATTTAATTTACCTGAAATGCCAATGTTTTCTCTTACGTTGGAGATGTTCTCTTTTTTCTCTTTAGAAATATGAAATCAAACTGAAAATAACGTTAAAAATATTTTTCAGCGTTTATTACTGATATGTCATTTTGAAGTTTTAGTCGTGGAAAAGAATATGTGAGTCGTAGTTTTGGGGAATTTGATCATTTCCGGGGATAAAAGAATAAAATTAACAATCACAGATTCTAACTTCACCAATTTTAACGTTATTTTTATTGTGTATTTTAATAATGTGGTTGATAACATTTTTGTAAGCTCTAAGCATTACGTACAAAAATACTCTATTGATAAAATGCATGCCATGCTAAATCTGTATTCACAATTTGATTACATTTTCTGTATGCAAATGATATTGTCACACTAAATTGTATAGGAAATAGTCAATATTACTGTTATTTGCCTTCGATTTTAATTTTATCGGGTATATTGAGCGGTATTACATATTTTTATTGGTGGTATCCTCATAACGGGTTACATATTTGACTTTATTATTAAAAGCAATTTATGATACGGCTGATATGTCGTTTCCCTTCCATATTGGATTTCCTCTACATGGAAATTTTTTTATCGATGAAGGGAAAGTAGCCAAAAGAGGTGGTTTAAAGTAGCATGTACGACCACCGCCGAGTGTGGCGTGTAATTATTGATCACGTGTAGTAGGCGTATTGCTTGCTTAAAAATCATGTCACCACATTACATTCTTCAAATGATACCTAGTTGACTTTAGGAAAAATTTGCTCGTACCTCAAATTTAAAACTGAGCCTTATGTCAAACTCTATATTTGAAATGCCGAAAAAAGTTAGCAAACATCTACTCCACTTAGTCTGAAATTTCAGGAATTAAGTTTTGAACAAATAAAAAAAACTCATCATTAAAAACTAAAGAAAACGAAGGAAATATGCGTTCTCATATGCAGCGGTTAAGGAATGACAGTTAAATAGAATTTCTTTTCTGTATTAGTTCACTGGAGAGGGAAAAATCAAATATTCAGTTTCTAGTGTTAAAAAATTGCTCATTTTCACGAAAGTATTTGGTGAAAACGATTGATACGTGGCCCGCTTAAACGGCATTTTATCAATTAACCATATGAAACTCAGGGTAATTACTCAATGGATTCTGCTGTCAAGGATTTCTCGCAACATAGGGGCTAGCTTCATTAGCCGTTGGTCCAAATTTACGGAATCTACTGCATTTCTGTGGTTGGTGCCCTATCAACTCCAACCGCAAGCTCAACTATCCGGTTCACAGATATTTAAGTATTCCGTAAGTCATTTTGCACGAGAGCCGAGATTGTTAACTTCTTTCTTTGTATTACGTAAGGTGAGGGAGAAAAATGGGCCTTGAACCAGTTTATGTAAGACTTTTGTCCTTTGCTGAAGAGATTTTTACCTCTTTTAGAAAGAAATTTAGCCCCAATTATGGACCAGCGTGTTTTTCGTAATCTAATTGCCACACAATGACCCTATTTTCCCGCATAATGACATTATCTCTCCATTCTGTGCTATGCTCACTTTTTCCAGACAGCGGCTCTATGTCGCAGGTAAGGTTTCTAATGAAATTTTATTACCGAATCCCCTCCGGTGGTAATTTTCTATGAATTCATTCTCCGGCAGTTATCCCCTCCACTTTAGTTTTACTGCCTTCCACCTTCATTTGGCTGTCTTCACAAGATTGTACAATATCTAGTACCCAGTGCTAAAAGCTTTAGTATGGCTTACATAGAGATCCAAATTTGAGTTAATTGAATGATGTTCAGAATGTCGTGTTTCAACCGGCTAGGTAGGAAAGTGTTCTCAATGGAGAGCCATGAATACTGAAGAAAAGCATAATTGATGGAGGATAAACAAGTATTTGCCAGTTTTCAAAATATGTAATTGATAGTTTTGAATTTATCACATTGTAAGATGTTGAATTGGAATTGAAATACTATCTAAGTTAATTTAAGCAATGCATAATATAATTCAAGTTATTATTTTATTTTTGAACGACAAGGTAAGGAATATCATTTCATCCAAGCTACAGCCAGTGAACAGATATGTTGAGATTTATACATAATCATCATTAATGCATTTAATCTCCATTTTGATTGCAATTTAAAAATTTCCCAATTGAAATCAAGGTTTGGCTACAATTCAAATTTCACGAGAATGAAGTTGAAACTGTTCTCCAAGTTTCAATGCTTTTCAACAATATGTTTTGATTTTGGGAAAGTATAAATTTAACTACGTATTTTTTAGTTGTTATTCTATTAAAGGAGTGAATTGTGGGTCCCAAAAATCTTACTTTATACAACTAGCGGCTCGAGGCTTCCTTTCGTAGGAATTGATTAAAGTAATTTTTTAATATAATTTGTAGTCTTCCACAACTTTCTATTTTCACAACCCGTTCCACCAACTTAAGGTAGCGGAAAAATCATAAAGCTGATTGTCATTTAGAAGATCTCTCAAGTTGGGGAGATAGCTATTCAAATTTTAAGTAGTATTCTCTTCCGTTCATGGGGGATCGCGTAAATTGCACACCATCTGCCTAGTCCCTAAAAGCACCTTTTTGCACTTCCTATGCTATTTTCCAAATTTTAATGAATAACAAATACGGGCAAGAAATTCTTTTAAATGCTGCATATGCGAGATGAATTGCAATAGTAGTGGCTTTCCTTAAATTGGCAAAATCGGTAGGAAATATAAATCCTTGCCTGAGACACAGGTCAAAGATTTTAATAATAGACATTTGGTTTCCCTATTTGCTAAATATCTAACATGTATCAACGGAGCGAGTAGCTATATATTTACAAATTCTCACAAAAGGCTGTAAAATACGTGGTATGTATAAAAGAAAAAAAGAATAGAATTCTAGAATTGCCATTGTAGCGAGCAACTATTCATCAACACATGCCCACATTTGTCAAATAATTGCACATTAAGGGACAATAAAAGTTCCAAACCATCTCTTCTTGCTACTCTTTCACAGTAGACCCTTAAGAAGTGCTGAAAAGAAGTTTTCTAGTTTTTTTAAATCTCTCTTCACATATGTTTCAGGATTAATATGATAAAATTTTGTACTTACTCTTTTTACCGTAAATGTTTGATGTTTACTGCTTATGTTTCCCTGTAAATGGTACCATCACAGTGTTAAAAAGTGCTTAAATTGTCGTTGGAAACAAAGAAATAATACCCACAATGCTACCGAAAGTCAGTGAAACTGCAATCAAATATGAATGTTACATTGCCGCACTTGCGACATAGGAGGATCTATAAGTGTTATGAGTTGCTTAGGCGATTCGAGATTGTCGCTTCATGAGATAGTTATTATATGTTAAGATTTTATTCGCGATAAATTGGAGTTTTGGCGAGGAGTGCGCAGTATAGGTGGAGCAAATGTGGGTCGGAGGAGTCACCTGCGCGTGGTTCTTGTCGGAAGAACAAGAAGATAGCGACGGGAAACGACAACCGGTTGTCTCACAGTGATCGGGACGAGTTGTGAGGCCCGCTCCCCACCCATTTCGACCCCCCCGAAGAGCCCCAGGCATTGTTGCGCCACAGTGACGACACCGCGTCGTCGGCCGAACGAAAACGACGAAGGGAAGGCGGGAGATGGAGAGTGAAAGTTCACCTGCTCTTTCACCGCCTAACCTGGAAGATGCATTACGGTCGGTTACCCATCTTCACGCTTCGACACCAGTGGTACATGTGGTGGGTGATGCTCGAAGACGTTGCATGGAGATTTTCATTCCGAAGGCAACGTAAAGGAGGGGGTGAGAAGCCAAAGAACGCGAGTGATTTTATGTCTAAAACAAGTTATTTACAAAAATTAGGTAAAGGTAACATGCAAGACCAACTAAATATTTAGCCGTGCATTTAAGCAGAGACACTCGTCTCACTTGGCCACCGAGTTTTGTATATTTCTGTACCTAGATCTATTTAGAAAAAAATCTCTTGCATCCCTTGGCTCCTCACTCCCTCATATATACTTATCATCGTCCGTCTTTAGAGATAAGAATCACATTTATTTCTCGTTTACGAGTAATACCTCAACTCGTGGAAGACCGCAACAATTCCAGTATAAATGGAAGTTGAATACATGACCTTCTCCATTTATGATCCTCGGCAGAAGTATTATTTTTAACCCGTTATTTGGCTACCCCTCTACGTTGTGCAGGTGTTAATCGGAGTCACCAAACCATTTTCATATCATTAACAGTTGCCTTATATCATCAAACAGAATTTTCGACTCAAGTACTTATAGTATAGCTAGAAATAAGCGAATATTATGCAGAGACACTCGTCTCACTTGGCCACCGAGTTTTGTATATTTCTGTACCTGGATCTATTTAGAAAAAAAATCTCTTGCATCCCTTGGCTCCTCACTCCCTCATATATGCTTATCATCGTCCGTCTTTAGAGCTAAGAATCACATTTATTCGAGTATTTATTTATTGAGAAAAAAGTCGAATAGTAAATAAGCGAATATTATGATTATCGTCGAAATTACGGTTTTAAACTAGTAACTGAAAGCAGTGGCGGATTGGGTATTTAATTTACACTATGTACACTTTACAAAATTTACACTAATGGTAATTTTTTCTGACCCCACTACTGCTGGAATTTTTAACCCCACTTAGCCCCCCCCCCCCCTTGTCCCTATCCTGGATCCGCCACTGAAAGCCATTTGGAAGAGCGACTCAGCCGATCTTATATTGCTATGGATATTTTTGTATCGTAAATTCTTGGTAGCCTAGATACATAATAGCTGCTCCATCGCAAAAATCTGAGAAAATAGTAGGAAAAATATTGTGTGAATATTTATAAAGCAAAGATTTTGACGTATTTAATTGCGTGATTGCATCCTCCTCGAGGACAGAGGCGCAGAAGTGGGTTATTATATTCTCTAGAGCGCACCACGCTGTGTGGAAGAGGTGTAGCAGTTTTATTGCGAGAGCGTGCAAAGAGTTTCGGATACCTCCGTGAAACACAATCGAATTTATTTCCACTTGCGTGAAACCGAGGAAAAAAGTCGAAATTCGAGTAGGTCATTTGGCAGTTGTTTACGTTCAACTTTCCCGTCACGTCGTGAATACTGAATGAGGTGATGGAGGGAGTGTGATCACATTGTGGCCAACTCAAAAGAATGGGGTTTCCATTTTTGGATAGCGAGCTCAACTGGAGCAAACACAAGAGAAAACAGAGGAGTTTGTAAACGGTTTTTATCCGAGAAATTAAAAAAAAAATATTGACTGATCATTGGGTTGTTGTGCCTTTCGTCCTCTTTATAGGTATTTAGTTGCTCTATTTATATTAATGTTTTGGTTGAGTTAGAATTCCAAATCAGGGAACAGAGAGCAGTAAAGATTTCTCCGGTCTTGCGCCGGGTAAGTGGAAGTAGATATGGAGTACCTTACCCGGTGAAAAACCCGAGAAATCTTCCCTGTTATTCTTCTCCGGGAAAAACATTTTTTCAGAGAAGAGGAAGGCATTTTAAAATTATTTGTCAGTTAAAATGTATCGCTTTTTCAATCCAGCTGATTGACCATTAATTGGCCAACCACTGATTAGCCTATTCTGATACGGTGCTTGAGTGACTAAAATTTTCCTCATATATTATAACAGTTGCGTAACTCGTGGTATTCCAATATCACGGATTATTTTTTTGTTGTAAGATTTACCTTATCTAGTGATAAGCCTATTGTAAATATCTATTTATTACAATATGGCTTCCGTGCGGCAGGTGCTGTCACATTCTTATAAATTTTATCTTGGTGTATGTTTCTCTAAATAGTTCAATGATATTATTTTTTCAATTTAAACCATCTCTTATGCTCCATGGCCATGTATCTCACGAGGCTTCCTATTGTATAATCAATTATTATCCTATTCCTGGGATGCATCTCTGAAAAAGTGTCCTTTGTTTTAGATGAGCCATAAATGCAGCAGAACCTTACTAAGTTGAAGGCAGCCTATTTGTGCACCATGTGAATCAAGGCATAGAAACGTATCTACTTAACAGAAAGGGTTTCAATTGACTTTTAGAGAGAAATTATCATAATATAAAGTTACTGCCACGTAAGTGTTGTGTGTCAAACATGCTTTATTGTTATTGATTTTTCTAACGCATATCGTAAGGAAACGGGAATTGAGGATTATTGTGGGGAAAAAATGCTTTGAGCTGGACTTCCAAATCAGAGAACTGAAAGGCATTTTAAATTTGTTGGAAATTAAAATGTATCACCCTTTCAATCATGTTAGAATCATAGAATAGCCTATTCAGGTAGGACACTTGAGTGATTAAAATCTTGCTTATATACTGCAGTAGTTGCGAGAAAGTTGTATGTGAGTATCTCATGTTTTATACTTTGAGTTCGTCACCGACGAGTAATTTATGATGGTATATCTTTAAGAGCACTTGGTTGTTAGAAGGCAGCTACTAAAAATATTTTCGGTGAATGTATTTCGAGGGTAATAATTCTATTTCGGGGGCATTCATTTGGACGGTCTGAAACCAAGACCTTACGTTTAAAATACTTGGGGAAGGAGGTGTTTGAAACCCTAAAGTCATTCTCCTCCCCCTCTTAATACGGATTTCACCCATTAATTTGTAATTCATTCTCGAAGAGTATCGGAAATAGGTTCTACGGCTAAACTTCATATTCACTTCACGAACATAATTGCTATAAAAGCATTTCATTTAACGCGTGCTTTAGTGTCAATGCTTGGCTAAACGAAATTTTTAAGAATTATAATAAAAATTCGTCTTTGTTGGGCGAGATTAGGACTAGAAAGTCCCAAAGATGTAGATTCCCCATTCCCAGTGGCGGATCTAAGGGGGCTGTATACCCCCTTGGATATCCAATTTTCACTAGATAGAATGATAATTTTTTTCTGACCCCCACTACTGCTGGAATTTTAACCCCCACTTAGCCCCCCCTTAGTGCCTATTCTAGATCCGCTACTGCCCATTCCTGACCATTTTCCTGAAGTACTTGGGCATACCATCATAAGAATATTGACTTTGCTCCTTCTTGGAAAAAACCTACTGCAGGAAAACGTCCACGCAAGAATACGGGAATCAAGAAATGTATACACATGGGGCTGTGACTTTGGCCAATGTGAATTACCGCATCATGCGTATAGGTGAGCAGTATCTCTTGTTTTACTATTTTGAGTCCGTGACCGATGACTTATCACGATGGAGAGGTGCGCGTCCTCGATTACGGAGGAGAGTGCCGTCATTTCAGCAAAAAAGGAGAGACGGGATAAACGCTTGGCGAAAAAAAACAACTGCCTAAGCGCACGCGCGTATTTTCGCATTAGGTATATTCCTAACGGCACATTTTCAATGCTCGGAACAGTGCATGAATCAGATAAAGCCTCCTATGGTGTCCGATCTGGATTTCCTTGATTCCAGTCGGGAAGGGAGACACGTACGATTCTAATGGGGAAGGCATGAAAGTTCCCTTTGTGAAATCGAATCGCTCAACATTTTTTGCTGGTTGTGTTTGTACATGCATTGGTGATGTTAGAATTTCCCTGGTAAGGGGAATGGCTATCTCAGAGCTGAACACATCGTGAATGGACCATCGCTATGTCTACGGTAAGGACGCGAAGTGTTTTATGGTTTCCGTCTCAGGGACGTGCATCGATTACAACTTATTTCCTCCGGTAGGGACTCTACTGGTTGATGAAATCGCTGATATTTTCCTTTAATTGGACATATCTGGTCTTCAGTTTCCTTCATTTCGATCCGTGGTCATTTGATTGCATCCATCTATGCACGGTGATTGAGA
Source organism: Ischnura elegans (assembly GCF_921293095.1). Lineage (NCBI taxonomy): Eukaryota > Metazoa > Arthropoda > Insecta > Odonata > Coenagrionidae > Ischnura > Ischnura elegans. The sequence goes on from NC_060252.1 coordinate 91,787,499, forward strand.
AAACTCAGTTGAAACTATACGTAGTACAATTTCTGATAGAATTTCATTCCCTAATATATAGTTTTAAAGGACACCGAAGCTCAAATAGGGCCATTTATGGGCGTAAGTTACCACACCTCAGCAAAATTAATGGTCATTTGATTGCATCCAGCTATGCACAGTGATTGAGAAACCTCAGTTGAAACTATAATTTGTGCCATTGTTGAGAGAATATCATACTCTAATACAGGGGTTCCCAAACTTTTTTGTACCACGCCCCCCCCCGCTACACATATCAGCTTTCCATTTTGCAATACCCTATTTCCACTGCTATGGATGGGGACGGTTTTGAGAACCTTGAACTCTTATGTGTTTTGTAGTTTTAAAAACTGTAACCTTCTTTGATAAAGTTTACAACTTTATTGAAACTTTACAAAAACATTTATGAAAACTTAGAAAGACTTTATTTCAAAGATCTGAGGAAATAATTTTTGTAATTTTTTTATTTCATTTGGGTGTCACGCCCCCCCTGGACTTTCTCCACGCCCCCCCAGGGGGGCGCGCCCCCCAGTTTGGGAACCCCTGCTCTAATACATAGTTTTAAATGATATGAAGCTCAAACCGGTCCATTTTCGGGTATAAGCAAAATTAATCCATGCCACAGCAAAATTAATAGCATATATGAACAAATTCGGTGATTCTCAGTTGGTATATGTTGCAATTGGCTTATTGCTCGTTCGCCATCTGAATACAAACGCTCAAGCAATAGCAGATTGTGTATTTCATCAGAGTGTCTGTACCTAATGACATGAAACGTCGCAACCCGGATTGTTTTAGTGAATAAATGGGTTAAAAAAGTTTTAACTAGTTAATCACTTAACTAGTTAATCACTTACAAAATATCCCCGTGAAGGGGCAAAAAGATTGCGTAAGAACTTGAAAGGCGGCCTTTGAGTTGACAGGGGTGGATTTAACTCAGCCGTAAACGATGCTATTGCACCAGAAAAATATTTTCAATGATGAATTATTGAGAATACTGCTTTTGCGATATCAATGCCAATGCCATTTAGAATGCGGAATTTAAGAATTGCAGAAAAATTGATGGTCTGAGATGGGATAGGAGATAAAAGAGGATCTCACGATTTTTGAAAATATATACATATTTGCGTGTGAATGATGGGTGAGGGTTTTATTATAGTTTTTCCCCTGTATCCTGTAAAATTGCCTCGAATTGAGCTTAATGTATAAATGACTTGGGTCCGTCCACATTTCCTCCTTTTATAGCTAGGTAATTCGTGAGTCCGTCAACTGACAGTTAAGACGAAGAAAAAGCACCATCGCGGAGAATTGAAAAAAAAATATTATGCATGGGAAACATGCATTTTTCAAAAATTTTCAGCTTAATTTCGCTTAAATTAGTTTAATGACACAAATTGTTAAAAAACTCGGTTGGTGTTTGGTTAAATGTTTGCACTCAATGCATATCTATGTAATTGGAATATTTTCATGAGTTACAAAGATGCAATGGATTATTTTTTCCTCCAAACCAACGAGCTGAAGAGAGCATGGTGAGAATGAAACGAATTTTAATTTGTGGAGTGTGACACTGGTTACATAATGACTTCAGCAAAGGAAATGGGGAAATTGGTGGGAAACAGTCTTTCATTCGGGAGATTAGCTTCGCAGTCACGAGTTCCTTGAAAAATTTACAGCTTCTCTAAAATGCGTTTCGTGAACTTCTTTTTCTCGCCACCATTGTTTCGAAAAGCACAGTAGTATTCATTTTTCGTGAGGCCCATACTCCGTGAAGTGAGGCAATTTAAAGGGGAAAACAGAATGTTCACGAATCAGGTGCTGACAATTCTTTTGAGACTTGTTGGGTAAGCGTTGATATCTTCTGTGCCATGTAATATTCCAACGGAATAAATGATTATTTTGAGGGAATCGAAATACATACGCCAAAGCAGGAGTCTGTCATGATTAATCACCCACTGTAACTCGAGAAATTCCTCGAGTTCTCCAGTGCTTACTCAAGTACTCACATGACCCCAATGATAATTAAGTGTTCACTTTATTCCATATATCAATGGCTAAATTCTAACAAATCCTATCTCAAAATTAGGCCGGTCTGATTTAATATTGCTTATACTGTTAATAAAAAAACAAAATTCAAGCAAAAACAACTCTTTGTTTGCAAGTGTATGCTTTTTTGAGTTTTGTGTATTTTCGGTTTTTAAATTCAATTAAGGTTATATACAATTAAGAAAATAAATCGTTTTTTTGCTCTCCTGAAAAGTTGCTATTTTTGAGATGCGTGTTGTTAGAACTTAGCCATAAAATATGCTCAGGCAATTATAGGGAATACACAGTGGAATACCGCAGCAACCAGGTTACATACTGTGTTTTCGTATTGGATACCTACCTATTCTGGCATTGGCGGATCTATGGGGGACATGGGATCTAAGGGGGGGGGGGGGGGTTATAGCCCACCCTTGGGCATCCAATTTACACTAGGTAGAATTGTAGTTTTGTTCGAACCCCCCCCTTGTCCCTGTCCTTGATCCGCCACTGTATTCAGGTATACGCCGGGGGGTGAGTTCTAACACCTATACCAGCTATCTATGAGGGTAAATCACTGAGTGAGCCTTCTTGTATCCAGTATAATTGTATTTGTATATTTAGTAATAATTCTGATGCACAATCAGAAATTGTTGATTACGTTTAGCACACCACTACTTTGAATGTTATAGAATTCGTTTACAAAGGAAAACCAGCATCTCAAAAATGCCGCGTTCAATAAGACCCGAAGTCACAATTAATTGAAGGAAATTGGCAGGTGGAGTATGAAGATAAGATAGAACCTAGAGTTACGTTCCTCTTTCGGCTAATATCTCGTAAATGTTAAATAGAAAGAAAAACGCCGTAGTTGATGCCAACTCTCCATTATTTAACGTCCTTAGAGTTCAGACTCTGGGAGAGGATTGAAGGGATGAATCGGTCATAAGAATATATATAACAACTAACGAAGCGATGTCCTCCGCACTAGGCCGAGGGCAAGCCGAAAAGTGTCGAAAAACTCGGCATGATTTCGTGAAGTCACCAACTCAAGTGGGAAAGGGTTAAGGCAGCAGATTTTTCATCGAAAACATCTAGAAGTTTTGGCGAAGGGTCTAAGCACGGGAGAATATGGCTCTTTTAGTTTTTTAATTCACTGTCGCAATAGACAATAAAATAAAATTGGAAAACGAGCCCATTGTTGGTGAAGCCCTGTTCTTTGTACCGTCCTCGGGGAGCATGAAACGAGAAAAAGAGTTAAAACCACATATTTTATAAAAAAAGAATGATTATCCCGGAATGTCGAAAGTTTCATTTTATTTTAGAAAGTCTCTTGAATGAGATAAACGAAGGCGGGGGAATATCGGGTCCACTCTTTCCATTTTCTTCCAAAGTTCTCCCTTTCCCTCAAGTGGGTCATTTGATAATTTGACTTTTTTTATCGATGTGTGGAATCATAAACGTTTTCTTTCCGTCGGCTCCATTCATTTTTCCTCCCTAAAGCGATAGACACGTGACTCTTTCTCTGAAATCTTCCGACGAGGAGGGAATAGATTAGTAAGGAAGGCACGGAGCCGATGGCGAAACACTCTGTCGACCCGCGGTGAACGATTACGCCCCGCATAGAGCCTAGATCGAGGCTCGACTTGAAGGGATGGGGTTTTAGGGAAGAGGTATTCTGCCGAGTCAGCTTTTTTTGGGTCTTAACCGACAGTGAGCGGGAAAGTTTTTTGAGCGAACCCAAGAAAAAGAAAGGTAATCGTTGCGGCACAGGCTATTAATCCCTTCGGAGGATTCTTTTGTTTTTTTTTTCTCCCCGCAAATCAGTGGGAGAGTTAACAGCTGTTAAACATCTCGTCCACCAATCGTGCATGGTAGCAAGCCGCAATCTTTGAAGGCATAGGAGTATGTTTTCACTGCGTTTCAAAATCTCTATAGAATAAGGTTCTCATCAAAATATGAAATGGTTAGACCCTTAATACATGGTGTATTTTTATCTCGGCTACAGTGATGTACTAATGAACGTTTAGTTTTCACGCAAACAGTTGAGACCCGGCGTAGTGCTGATGTAATGGCTAGATTCTTGGTGCATGGTGTATTTTTATTTATCCTCTTTTTTCCTGTATTTTCGATAATTTTTAAGAGATATGGAGTTCATTAAATGAGATCCTACCTAGGATAAAAATACGGATCTGACTATGGTGAATGACTAGAGAACGTTTTATTTCTACGCAAACGGCTGAGAATCGGCGAGAATCGGCTGGTCCCTTCTTAATGTACAATGTCATAGAAATGATATGGAAATTGGAAAAATTGCTTGCACCATATATATTGGCATATAATTAAGTGCAAGTATTAGTTTTCGGAATGAGGATCATGTAAACTTTCCATCATTATTTTGATTCATAAATTATATTATTCATGTATTGATTCATTGACAAATTCATTGATTCATAAATGATATAAAAGTTTTCTTATCATTATTTCGATTCATAAATTCATAGTTTCCATCTGGACCCAAGGGTTTCAAACCTTTAAAAGTGCTTAAAAACTTTGTTCCATATTTGTTTCAGATGTGAACTAATCAATCTTCAAATTTGAATTTATTGTCACTTCTAAGGCATCAAAGCATTATTACAACTCGACATATCACGAACCGCTGAGAAATATTTCGAATTATAATGAAAATAGCTTTATACTATTTAGTAATTGATCAAACCAAAGAATTCCACGCAGGATTCGAGGCAGGTTTATCGGTCCATATCTTTTTTTATGTTAGAAGCGTGATGAAACGATAATCCTATCTCTCCCAATATGGGCCTATTCGCAAGATATTGACCCATTAATCGGACTCGAAAGTTTGGGAAGCCTCTATGAATTGTGCATAGTATTGCAATCCGAAGATAGATATACTGCAGCGCCCCATTTCTTCCGATATAACCCTCACTGTCCATATGTTCTGCTTCCTTATTCTATCCTCCACAAACACTTATCCCTTGGTCTTTCTCATGGGTCTTATCCTTCAGTTTCACCTTTCATTATATTCCTCACGCAATTGTTGTCTTATGTCATGGCCTATCTACCTATTGGTCCTTTTTTTAACATATGGTGTTCCACAATTCCCTTTTTTATTCTATTTCTCGGTACAACTCCTCGTCTTTCACCCTATCCGCCTATTGGATCAGGAACACCCGACGCTACCATCAGGTCTAAAGGATTCTGTTATTTTGTGATCAGCATTTATAATTTTTCATGCATCTGATTCCTGTTGTGCTGCTCCATCCTCTTCTTTTTTTAAAGCGTAGTTCACTTCGGAGGGTCATAAGCGCATACTCACGAAGCTTGGATCCTTTTGAGCTTCCGATAACAAATTCTGAGAAAATGATGTTTGTCTTCGCAAAATGACGTGAAGCGAATGGTAAATGTTTTTTTCTAAGTTTAACTTTTCACATTTTTTACAATTTAATGTATGTTATAGAATAACAAAATAAAAATCAAAATTAACTGAGTATAGGAAAGAAAAGATTTTTAAGATTTTTGTTACACATTAATAAAATTATGTGAAAAGCTTATGAGTTTACAAGACTTAAATTAAATATGTATCATTAATAAAATTCTGCTACCAACATGAATGACACAAATGTTTACGCACGCTAATTACCCCCTGAACGAAAATGCTCATGGAGCTGAGTAGCTGCCTTTTTTTCTCGAAGGCTATCTTACTTTGTGCTAAACGAGGATTGAAGCCTGGTTCCGGGAAATCATCAAACTATACCTGATTAATCCAAGATTAATCACAATAAAGTTATGTGAATAGGAATAGCATTTTTAAAAACTCCAGGCAATTTGCGTAAAATACATATGTTAAATATTTATAACGGCCACCCATCTAAAATACCGTGATACGCTAATGAAGATCCGTAATAGAGAAGACATAATTAACGTTTTAAAATGGGCCTTATTCTGCATTTTTGGTAGAGGATTATTTCATCGGTAATATACGGTATTATTTAATCGGTAATATACGGAAAAAGGCGTAGGAAAAAATTGAAGAAACGGATTGATGTACTGTTTTTCTCTCCAAAAGGGAGTTGTTTTTTTTCAAATACGGTATCTATTTGATATTTAGATCCAACTGATAAGTAAAAAAAATGAAAACAGGCATTCAAACCTGATGGCCTCGTTTTCCTTTAACATAAAACGCTGAGTTATTCAAATTATTTCTAAGAATTTGCGTATTCGCCTCGTCATCATTTTCGCTTTCCATGGAGAACTAGTTCTTTCGTTTGGAGTGCCGCAGGCTTTAGAGAGTGAAAGTTAATTTTATTCCGTTTCAAACATTCCATATAAAAAAGTTCGTCGTGTAATTACACATCTTAGAAATCTATCTTGGATACTCTCTGTGCATTCCAAGTTTTTATAACGTACTCTAAGCTATGGTTTGATTGTTCGAGGATGAGTGTTACAAATCGTGGCCATAAAATATGATTATATCAATGATAGTCAAATCAAAGGCGCTAAGATATAAGGATGTTGGTCAAATAGCCAACTTTCTCTAAAACTATATTGGATTTCTTAAGCACTACAATTTATGCCATCGTTCATTCGTATTCTCAAAAATAATAAGTATCCAATTTCGTGAAATCGATTCTGCATGTATTTTCTATTTATAAATGGAGTCTTTTCATTAAATTTTATCTTAATCGCCTTAATAGAATGCAATGCGGACGGTGTACTTAATTCGGAATCGGAATTATTCTTCCAAAGTCCTCTTTATATAAGGAGCCCCTTTCCAACAAATTAAAATAAAATTAATAAAAAAATCTTCAACTTTCAAAATTCTTCCACACATGAAGGGAAACATGAGTTACGAATGACAAAAATATGATGGAATCGTTCCAAAAATCTATGTAATTATTTTCGACTTCAGTTTATTTACCCATCTATTCCGTGCACGTAGCCCGTATTCCGTGCCATGACAAACAGTCGGTAAAAATCAATCTTCTCACTACCAATAGTCCAATAGTATGTTATAGAATCAATGAAACGATAACCAATTTGTTCATTTGCTGGAGGTTTGAATTAACCATAGGCCAGTGGCGTAGCGAGGGAGGCCTGAGGGGTGCGGATCCCCCCCGAAATATAAAAACGCAATTAATTTGCTTCATAAAAGAAAACAAAATATCGAAAAATCATGAATTTACAAAAAGTGCCTTTCAAAAATGAAGTTTTCCGACTATGAAAAGTGTTAACATTAGTTAAAACCCTCTGCTTAGTACCTACCCTGTTTATTACATATTTCCCCCCATAGTTTTGCCATCCAATCGAAATAAATTCCTGGCTACCCTTCTGCCATAGACCATCATTAATTATTGAAGGGATCAATGGACTGAAGAGATGGGTTTCCAATAGGATGGTATATCTTTGAAGTTATTTCAGAACCGAAATGAGCGATTATATTTGATTAACTGTATTTTCATCACTAACTGTGTCATATTCGTAACTCGTTTTTTCATGAATTCCATATGAAGGACAGTACTACATTCAACAAAGTCCTTCAGTTGGTTATAAATGCTTACCATTTTTAATATATTGATTACGTAACTATGAGATGGCTATAGAGAGCTTATAATTGCAAAATTAAATGTGAAATGAAAACCTTATATTTCGTTGGTCTTAGCTTCAGTGATCAACACCATCACAGCTGGGTACGAAACGAAAAACCATTTTACGAACTCACCATATGCATCCATTCAAGGGAGAGGTGAGAAGATTGCTTATATTCCGTTCCCGCCCAAAAGTCTGTCTCCTCTTGCCGCCACAATTTCAGACCACTCTCGCCTTCCTTACGCACGGACCTCCAGAGTTCCGTCACGATTCAAAATATTTGATATTTTTTTCACCGTCCACCTGTCTCGCGAAAACCGTTGAAACTAACACATGTTAATAATGAGGGTCTGTTGTTTGGGCCCCAGGGTCGCTGTCCTCCTACCCTCCTTCGCGTACTTCCGGTCTCATTCTTCTCCTTCCTCGGATGACCGCCAGGTGCGCTGCATCACTTCCGGCCGTCGTCACAATTCCGACGGTTATAACCTTTCCCTCCCTCCACCTTACGCATCCACTTTCTTCGCGCTATTTCAATCCTTCCATCCTTCTCAAGGGATCTTTCCTGGCTTGTAAACGTTTATTTTAGCTTTGAAATGAGCCAATCATCTTTATTAGCGTCTTTCATTGGCCAATTTCCTTTGCAAATAAAAGTATGGTATGGTATTTGAAGGAGGTGACCGACAGCTAAGGTCATTTACGGCACTGGGTAGGGTAGGAGAAAAACCCAGCGTCGGCATTAGCCAGCTCTTAACGGAAGGTGCCAAGGGGACCACGGCTTAATGTCCCATCCGACGGACGGAGTGCTTTATTAGAAGTGTCCCCCAGACAGCACCCAAGACGGGCCTCTGAAAAATCGCTGACCCCGCCGGAATTTTAACCGGGGCCTACTGGGTGGGAGACGAGCAGTCTAGCCACCAACCACACCAACCCGAGCCCCGCAAATAAAAGCTTCGTTATCAGGTAAAGTCCACCTAGGAAATACGCGAAAGTCTTCCTTGGGCTGTGTTTTATAATTGATGGTCTGCGGAATTTGGGTAATCGACCAGAGCCTTTGAAGTGATAATAGCTAAAAGATTTCCAACGAAAGGGAGGGAAATGCTGTGCACTAAATATCAACGGGCTAACGCAAGGTAGCCAGCGGGGAGATCGGGAGCTCAATTCCCCTAGAAATTTTTGGGCGATACGTTCTTCAGTGTACTACCTCGAAATGAACTTCACCGAAATGTATCCAATCTCCGAGGAAGCTCCCCGAAATTTGTTCTGGCTACGGCCCCAAGCTGGTATATGTTCCTGCAAACATATTTTAGTTGGTCATCATTGAATTTCATTATTGCCCGAGGGAGTGAGGGAGAGTTAAAATTGATAAACGTTTAAGAGGATGATTTAAAATTATATTTCAGGCTGAGTGGTGCGCAACCTTCTAAGGGTTGGGACTGCATACTGCTGCCAGATTCGACAAAAAAATCGGAGCCTAGATCTTTTCGGAATTGGGGTTCGGCCCCGAAGCAATGCAAGATGCATATCTATTCGCGTCGTCTGGCTGCGGAATAATTGAAAGATATTTTCACACCAAATTTATCTTGATATAAATATAATTGTGCATTCTATGGAGTGGAAACGGATGCAGTTACTGTTTTTGTTTGGGTGTTTCCTACACAAAGTATCTGATTTAAGCAACTGCGGTAGCGAAGACTTTTTATGGGAATCTCAACTAGTACATGTGTGGTATGGAAAGGCAGTGATCATAAATGTGGAGTTGGAGATATTTTTAATGACTAAATTGTGAGGTATAATTGTTATTGGATGTTTCTTCCATCGATACTTTACATGGCGGATCATTCAGGTATGGGTGTATAATTATCGTATATTTTGTTTGCATATACTATTCAAAGGACGGAATAGGGTGAGGCCTTTAGGTGGTTTTATATTCCTAACTTGCAGTTTTATTTCCATGGTAGCACTATCGTGTCCTTAGCTCTCTCCTAGTTTCTGGTCTGACCGCGTGTCGTTGTCCTGAGTGCTTGCCCTGTATCCGGTTAACGAGTGCGTATCTGATAATACCAAAGTAAGCATGGCTACATGCCTTGTGTGAAAACACTCCTTGCCACACACGCTGGTGTGGTCTTGCAAGGTACTTCATAGATGTAGATTAACCTTTACGGAATCACCTGCCAGTGCACTTAAAGTGCGAAAATTCCAGAAAGAGAAAATCATTTTCCTTGAGCGGAATTTTAACCGGGATCTCGGGAATTTTCTCGCAAATTTCGGATTTCTACGTTAGAATTCCCGTCAAGGCGAATGATTTTCCCCCTTTAGAATTCTCGCACTTAATTCGTTTATTTACGATCTCGCGGGATAAATAGCGACACAATTTTGCAGGTAAAAGCCACAAATATGGGGAAGGGAATGAATTATAAAATATTTTAAGCCTTTAATTTCGCCCATCAGGGCGAGTTTTTATGTCGGATGATCCACCAAGATGCATTAATCATGGTGTTTCATAAAGGAGGAATTGGAAAACTGTTACCAAAAACATAGTGTCATACGAATATTTATCCCCTAAGCTTAACGATATTATCATCTCATAAATACTCTACATGCTCTTTAATAACCCTCGTTTTCTCCTCACGGGTTATCATTAAAAAGAACCTTTTCTCATAAATTTCCAGCAGTTGAAAATTCGAGGAGTGCTGATTTTTATTCGCTGCGTATGCTCGAAGCGTCAGAAGACAAAAATATTCTCGATTTCCTAAGTGGCCCAGAAAAAGGAACTTGTCCCATACAATGAATATATGTTATGCACACACTCATGCAGATTTAACTCGAGCGAGCTCATGCGTTCGGCCATACAAACCCACGTTTGGGTTAATCATTTGTAGATGATGAAGGGAAGTATTTTTTATACGAAATTCCATATTTTAAACTAATTTTCTTGACGCAGTAAGAGAATGAATAATAATATTAAAGAGTAAAAATTACATTTTTTATAAAAGCCATGTTTTGTTAAAAAGAAGAGAAGAACTACGAACGGCCCCTTAAATTATTGAAATTTTCAAATATGATTGATGAGAAAGTAAAATAAGTTACAAGAGAAGATTTCAAATACCGAATACGAAAAACGCGACGAAACGTTGAAGATAATAAACAGAAAAAATATACAGGTACTTTACGCTTTACAAACAGATACTTTATTTCAGCTACTGTGATTGCAGTGCCTCCATTTGATTTAAGTGGCCTTTTTTAGAACAACAAATTTAATTTTAACTTCTGAATATAACTCTAGGTACTCTTCCCGTCGTGGTAAAAGTGTAAGAACATTGCATTGCCATCCAGTTGTGAGCTATCCTAAAATTTTCAGCCTCTAGTTAATCAGAAAGTGGTCATAATTTGAGTTGCAAGATTTTTCACGGACGGACAAACAAGACAGCGAGTATAATAAAACGTGGTAATGTCTGTGTAAGACAGAGAGGGGCATACGATTCACCGAAATGAATACTTTAGTTTACAGACCCAGCGATTTCTAATTTCGAACATATCAATGCAGTGGATCTAATAGTAAATTCTAACAGATTTATAAAATTCACTATTACATAGGGTTTTATGAAAGACAACTCACGAACTCTCAGAATGCAGCCCAAACCTTTTTTTTTGAGATCCGAGAAATGAAATTTATTTCGAGAGATCGCAACCTTATGCTGGTGGACTCTCGCCTTTCCTTAGCGCGTTTGCAACTCGAAAGATCGATAGCCCCCCTCCCCCCCCCCCGGTTCCCGTCTGCGTTCGACTTGGCCCGTCATCCATCATCCGCACATCTTCTTTTGGCCGGATTTCACGCCGTCTCTCCCTTCTTTTCTCTCTCGGAGTCAATTGAGTGGCTTAAGGGAATGGAGGGGGTGGAGTTGGCATCGGTCGCCCTCTCAGAAAGGTTTTGCTCGTTGGTTGGAAGATTGGAGGGAAAAAATCCTCCTTTCTCGAAGACTCAATGAATGGATTATCGTAGAAGGTGGGGAAAATGAGCAGAATGTATTGGAGGAGAGCCATGTTATCGGATCGGAAAACTGAGAGCAGTATTTATCCCTAAAGAGGCTTTGAGGATTATTGTGTGTGCTTGAAGAGGAAATAATGACCGAATCTCGAATGATTTACTCATTATTTTCGCCTCCATGGTAACATTTTAATGCCCAAGATAAAACAAATTCGTTTTTTTCATGTAATATGGAACAGTCGGGCAATGTTTTCTTGATGTTCAGTAGTGTTAAGGAATTGATATTGAATGAGAACCTCTCGGACTTCAACATGTGTTGGAGTAGACTGCAGAATAGAATTTTTACAGCTGAATCTGCTAGTAAGGCAATGATTGTCTAAAAAATATAACCGCCATTAATCAGCGAGTGACCCATTCCGTGAGGATGATAGTAGTTTAAGCCATCATCCTCAGAGAATACGTGGCCAAAGAGTAACCTCTAGCCTGGCTGGAAAACAGGAAATTTACATTCAATTTATTTCAGGGGATTATCGGTAAAGAATAAAGCTATGAAATCGGCCCAAAGGGCGATTTCTTTGAAAAAAAAATCATTTTTAGCTAATTTTTGTGTTTTCACATAGATGAGAAGCAGCAGATGAACTTAGTATTTTATACAACGAAATTAAATTCATTCTTTCATATTATGCTACGGCGGAATTTCTTTGGAGATTAAGCTCAACAATAATGAGTCCCGATTCTCCACCTTTGGGAAAATTTCATGCATTGCTTGTAATAATGGTAAAAAATGGCCTCTTTTTTTAGAATTATGCCGCTGTTCTAGAATCCTAGATTGAAAAAATTGCTACAATACTTTTATATCCATATTTGTAAAATAAGTGCTTCCTCAAAGAGGAGCAGAATTATGATTTTAGTTACGCATATATCGCAGCGAAATAACCTTATTAGGGTCTTATTTTAAATCAGAGAGCAAATATAAAACTAGTAATATAAGTTTCCCATAGTTTATAAAAATATTATTGGTTACAGAAATCTATCAAACTACATTAATTATATTTTTTTTCTTCTTGTCTCGACCTCTATTATATAACGATCGTAAGTTGTTGGAGTTTAGGTCAATAATTATTATTGGCCAAAACTCCAAGATCTTAAGGACATTATTAATTATATCATGATTACTGGTGGTAGAGTTTTTAAAGAAAGGCAGTAAATCTTATTGATATAGCTTCAGTGTATAAAATCGAAGTCAGCTGCTCTAATTTCAAGTACAAAGGACCCAATGAAACATTCTGAAATTAAAATGTGAATTCATGATTGATGTTTTTATACAAGATACCTACAAGACTAATGGGAAAGAGTATTTATTTAATTCTCTTGTATTTACATAATATTCAATAGTCTGAAATGTGCGATACGCTATTGATTTGGTAGTATTAATGTAAATGCATTTCTATAATGCACATTGAAATTAATTTAAGTGTTGCTATTCCTTGTGTACGTGATCAAGGATGCAGAATACCTACCTAGTGAGATTATAGGAAAGTTGATCTTTTATCGGTGCAGTACATACCAAGTTCATTCAATCATCTTCGGCCTACCTTTGCGGAATATCTTTCTCTTAATGTAGTTAGTCTTAATAATAACGACTTAATAATTTTCGACTTAACGTTTATGGAACACAATTTGTTTTAACAAATCCTTTGACTTGCCTGTGAAGATTGAACGTTGCAAAAGTCGTGTCGTGTGCAAAACCATAAAAACCTCTCGCGCTTTCAAATGTATTAGATTTAATTACAGAAGGACTTTACACAGCTGGATTTGCTGTCGTCCTAAGAAGATGAGTGTCTTAACAAATATAATTACCATTAATTAGCGAATGACCCATTCTGTGAGCATGACAGAAGTTTAAGATATCGTCCTCAGAGAATACGTGGGCACCGAGTAAACTATAACCTGACTGTAAACGCCGGAAATTTTCATTTGCTTTATTTCATGGGAAATCACTTATCGGTATTAAAGAATATAGTTAAAAAATTAGCACAAGGGGCGATACCTTGGAAACAATTCATTTTTTGCTAAGGTTTATATTTTGACACAGATAAAAAACAATGGATTAACGTAATTATAAATGCAATGAAAAAAAAAAAACATTCCCATTCTCTCATGCAATGCAACGGTGGAGTTCATTCATAGAGTAAGCTCCAACACCTCCCCCAACTGAGTCCTGACTCTCCACCTTAAGGTAAAAGGTCATTAATTGTTTATGACAATCGTTGAAAAACTGTCCTATTAAAAAGTTATATGCCGCCTACTGTTTTAGAATGATAGATTTAAGGAATGGCAACATGGCTTTCATATCCAACATATGATGAAGAATTTAGAATAGCTGACTGGTGAGAAAATGAGAAAATTGCTCTTTTTTCAGTTCAATGGATATATTGATTCCATTGATCAGCTTTGTGGAATATCGTCATGTTTATAGGTGTAATAACGGCTTAATAATTTTCCGACGTTTAGGTAACACAATCCGTTTCGACATCTAGTGTGTCGTTCTCAAGAGTACAAAGCCTTTGACTTGTGTGTGAACGTTGAACTTGATAAACGTCGTGTGGAAAATTACAAAGTCATTACTATTTCCATTCATAGGTACTATTTAATTACCCACCTAAAACAAAAAAATCGCATACACATGTGTATTTAACAACTTTCGTTCTTTCCCATTCCTTTCCCGACCTCATTCCTGCACCCTGTGAGATAGAACACGACATCCTCCTTCGGACCAGACCGAGTTAATGCCGGCACCGTATGCAAACTCTCCCTTCCCACCCCTATCTACCGTCAACCCCCGCCCGCATAATTACTTCTTCCGTCGGAGACCCCCTCAGTGCCAGGTGTGCACCCCTCAACCCCCTTCCGGCATATTTTATTACAGTCCTCATTACTTACAATCTCATTATTATATTTTTTCGGAATAATTTCGCGCGGGAGCATTCTTCGTTTCCAAGTTTCCCGTCGAAATGAATCCGTTATTCAGCTTTCACCCCTGCGTGACGAGTAGCGAAAATTATCTCCAGCATCCACGCCCTTTCTCGACTTTTTGTCTCCTCCTCCAAGTTGGCTCTCCCAGCATCTCGAGACGTGTCGCCAAAGCAGCTCATCTACTTTTCGAACTTAACTGCTTTCGAATCGGCGGCTTAACGAAAAAAAAACTTGCGGTTACGATGCCAAGATGTATTAATCTTCATCAATTCGTAGATAAAGTTTCGTTAATCACCTCAGAGTTACGTTATCTCAGCCATTGGCTAAAACGTGAAGCAAAATATTCAAAAGTAATCAAGAATAATTTGAGTTTTTTTCTTTGCCATGATCTCAATTTTTATCGCTTAGCAAATTATGATGAGCAAATTGTATTCTCCAAAAGCACTCATTAGAAAAGGAAATGGGGAGTTCGATGGGATTTTGTGGAAGTGAGGAATAATAATAATAATAATTCTTCTTTATTTGGCGAGATTGGGACAAAAAGTCCCATTTTTCATCGAACCCTTTGTCGAACATTGAATTTTTGCATATGAATTCATTGTCAAGTTACTCTTTAAATAAAATGAAGTAAAATCAGAGAAAAATATAAATGGAAGTGTGCTTTTAAAAACAACAATGACTGCAAAAAGCTAATTTACATTTACCAAGCATAAAAAGATATGAAAAAACGAGGGAAAAAGTTGTAGATATTGATTTTCGTCCTTATTTGTAAAAACCCGGTGCAGGAAAATGCCCACACTAGAAGGGGGACGTGACACCCTATTGAGGAAGAGCTAATGTAAACACACAAATGCAAAAAAATCTCACCCAGTACCTGGAAAGAAGAAAATGAAAAAAATGGAAGTGGTTGTTAATGCTTTAAGAATGGACTCGGGATAGAGTACTTCACTTTATATGCCTAAGCCCCATAATAAAAATAAATGTAGTGAAATATATTGGAGTATTATTACCATTCTTAACGATTTTACTGAAGTACTTCGGCATATTTAGTATCTCTTACTGCAGTAAATGATATTGATAGCGCTAATTAGATTTCCTTTCTACATTAAAATGGGAGAATTTTCAGTCGATGCACACCACGAACGACATCTGATGTCACGCGTATCCAGGATTCATCGAGTTCGCTCGCCCTGCACCCTTTTTTTTACACGCATCCCTCATTCTGCTGAACGCTGAGGTCCTCCATTGTTCCGCGGCAACGCTGCACAATTTTTCCAGGAAGTTTACTATCCGACCCACTTCTCATAATTTATCCCGCGTGGAAGAAAACTGCCAATGGTTGTCGGAAAAAGAGCGTTTAAATAAACTGCAGCAATGAATGACGAAGTTTTAAAAACTTCACCATGGGAAATACCCCTCGCTTGTTGTTGCACTGGAACAATTCGTCACTCGGAGGTTGAATAAATTGCAGAGTAGGCACTCGTACTAGCTCTTCTTTGAGCAAGTACAGCAAGTTACTACACGAAAAAATTGCTCATTCTACCGAACTCGTGTCCATTGTTATGAACGAAAACTATTTCTTTTATGGGACTTCGTGTTTATTCATTAATTTGGAAGAGCCGTGGATATTGCGTATGCATTCATTTTAATTCGAGTATGTAGAAAAATAAATAGTAAAATTGTTAAAAAATTCAAATATCTTTTAATTTTGGTCGCAACAAATTGATCAGCCATATCATGAGACACGGAAAAATGATGAAAATTATCGTTGAAGGGTAGGTGGAAGTAGAAATATCAGACGAGGGCCACTGATTAGATGCGTAGATCAGGTGATGATGCTTATTGTGATATATGGTGATAATGACATATTACATGGCGTTGAAGTCGGAAAAATATTTTAAAAATAGTTTAATGATTTATTAATTTTTTGGGGGGCTATACCCCTTAAGCATAAAGAAAAATATCAATTTTTTGAGCAACATAAATAGAAAAATCAACAATTTGTAAAAAACCTAGTAAAAAATAAAAAAATAATACCATTGTCATAATTAAAATGGTGAAAGCAAAGTATTTTGGAAATCATTTAACAAAAGTCATGCGTAAAATTGTTGAAATATAACAAAGTTATTATTTTTCAAATTTTTTCTTCTTCCGTTTTTAATAATTAACTTTTATGTTTTCATATTTCTAAAAACTATTTGGTAATTCGATAGTAGTATAATAAAATGGACAGCATTAGATTTTATTATTGGGGATAATGCCAAGAATTTTTCACTCAATGTATCCCAACCTTCAACAGAAGGTATCATTTGATATCTGCATTTCTTCTGGTTAGATTTTTAGCCAGGTCTCAACCGAGTCTAGATTTTGAACACATCTGAGGCTACTTAATGCGTAATGATCTAAATAAAAAAAAGATAAAATGGGCTTCTAAGGAACGTAACCTGAGTAGGATACAAAGTAGGTCTTACAGACTTACATTCTGAAAAAAATTCTTCCGAGCGCCCCAATTTCCACGACAAATGGTGATTTGTTTTTTGTCACTCCTACACCGCACTCTTTTCATGCACTAATCTCCGTTCGCAGGAAACCAGAGGTCCCTCACTCCTCTTCAACCGTTTTTCTCTATCCCTCTATCTCTCTTCCCCATGCGGATTTACGAATATAACAAAAGAGGATCCTCAAATCGTCCTCTAAATGTATTGTCACCCACAGCGCATTTAAATGGGTTTACAAAAGTCGCCACTCGCGTCGCTGACGGACAAACTAATACGAGTTTCACATTCAACGATAATTTTCATTAGAGAAAAATTAGGCTATTGCCCATACAATAATATGAATTCTAGTACATTGGGAAATAAATCATTAACTCATAAAAATATTCAAATCCCGATTAACTTTGGTGGAAATAAGTGTGTAAACCACGTCTTTAGA
The DNA here is from genome assembly GCF_921293095.1 of Ischnura elegans. NCBI lineage: Eukaryota > Metazoa > Arthropoda > Insecta > Odonata > Coenagrionidae > Ischnura > Ischnura elegans. Next base: position 91,805,035 of record NC_060252.1, read on the forward strand.
CATATATAAATGAAAGTTATCGTTGAATGGCAGGTGGAAGGGATAGACTGCAGAGGTTGACCCGGTGACTCATAAATCAGATGATGAAGCATGTGGAGCTGAAGAATTATATATTAACCGAAATTTATACACATGATGATGTGATCTTTCAAATGCATAACTTTTCTATGCTATTCCCTGCAGTTACAGACATAATAGTACAAAATAATGGAAAAAAGTGGATCGCAATGCTTTTATCACCGCGCCGCAGACAAGTTTGAAAACCAATTGAAATGAGACCGAAGTTGCAACAGAAATCAACCTCTTATGCAATGAAATAGAGCCTCCTTTATATAATGTTCCCTTAGGAAGAACATTGGAGGTAGAGATGGGTCAAAAAGAACCGAACTGCCAAAACGAACTGTTCACTGAAATGAACCGGTTCGAAAATGAACCGTTCTCTAAAACACCCTGTTCACTGTTCATGTCGGCACTGCACAATTGCGGCATACTCGGTACAGTAGGTATGATCATCAAGAGGCATTTTGAACTGCAGCTTACTCGAGCAAGTGCGTTGTGGGTACAACAGATGGCGGTTACGACGGAGGCCATCCAAGGCCGCCGAAGTGCGTCGTAGACGACCGAGCCCCTCCCCTTCTTTCTCTACTATTCCCCTCCGTCGACGAAAACGAACAGTTCGCCACTGAACAGTTCGTTCTAACTAATATTTGAACTGATATTTAAAATATCAGTTCATTCGAACCGTTCGTTCTAACTAATATTTGAACTGATATTTAAAATATCAGTTCTTTCAAACCGTTCGAAATATTAGATTAAATATTAGTTTCCTCGGGGCGTTCAGCTGGGATATCGCGTTCATTTTGATTTCGTTTTTTGAACATTTGTGGATTTGTGGATGCATCTCCAAAAATATTGTTTAAAACGCAATTCATGAACTTAGGAAACGATTGAACTCATGATTGTGGAACATTTTTTTCGGCCCCTTTACCAAGATGATCTTTGGACTTAGTTTTTGGCGCCTACGATGAAATTTTTTAATGTGGATGCATCTCCAAAAATATTGTTTAAAACGCGATTCTTGCTCGAAATTACCATAACACTCTCCACAAACCTTACGATACCACACTAAGCTTTCATGTACTCTAAACGCATGATAAACAATATTTTCTACCGAATGACCCTACCTGTTCACTATGAACCGATATTTTGAACTGTTCTTTTTACTGAACAGGATCAAAGTGAACGGTTCATAAAAATGAACAGTTTAACCCACCTCTAATTGGAGGAATCATTCACCTACCTCGGGAGTACTATTTCCTGGAATAGAATAAGAATAGCGAACATAAGGCGTAGGATAGCACAAGCTAAGATATGGCAAAAATGCCGCTACTCTGCTCCATGAGCATTACAATGGAGATACTGAAACAGCATGTGAAAACAATACTGTAACAATAAGTAGGAGTAAGATGGAATTGGGCCTCTTCCGTGCAATCCCCTTGGTGCAGACTTCAACGTTCTTCGCTGTCAGACGGACGCCTTTTCTCCACTTCCCCCAAAAATGCATCGCGTGTAACCTTTCTCCAGGAAAACTTCACCTCCAACTCATTTCAGCCAACCCACCGTGATGGAGGAGCGGAAAGTATACACAATGGCGAGGAAAAAAATAAGGAAACGCTCCCTCGCAGGAGACTGTTAAGCTGTTATATCTTTTTCCCGCTTCTTTTCAAATTTCGAAAACAATCACGAAATTCCCAAGGTTGCGTCTTCTCGTGATTTTGGTCTCGCTCCGTTGACTTCGCTCAGCGTGTCGAGACGTCCAAACTCCAAGTCCATTCTCTTTTGTAAGACTATCTTGCTACAAAGTATATTGGCAAAGAATACACAGATCCTCGTACTCGCTACCGTGTAGAACGGTGTACTTAACATCTCGTAAGGAGCTAAATTATTTCCCGGTGATAATAAGGTCCCTCATAAGTATAAATTTGTTAGATGGAGTAGCTGATTACACCACTGACACAATTAAAAATTATGAAATAATATTTTAGAGCAAGCCATGGATTTAAAATCTTGTATACCCAGTTAATTTGTTTTCATACTGAGTAATTATTATTGAATAAAGTACAATAGGCAAAAGTGTGTATAATATTCACAAAATGTTTGGTTTTGTTTTTGTCTCCAGTAATCCAGTCAAAGAGTTTTCCTGTTGAGAAACACACAAAATTTGTGTTAGCACTAAATGTTTTTTCTACTAATTCATTAGCCTTAAAATTGTAAGCGATTTTAAGTATACCGGTACTGTTCACGGAGAAAAAATTACGAAGTCACCCGCAATACAACTAGTCGCATAACATGCTCAGCAGTTCACACCATCTTATCCAGTATAGTCCACAAATTTCTACTGGGGGGAAAGACGTCTCGGTAGCTTAACTGACTTAAGTGCTCGACCAAATCCTGGTCAGGGCCTTTCTTGACCAAATCCTGGCCTGATTTTTTTCTCTGTCGAATCTTCGCACAGTTGTAAAAAAATTCTAAAAGAATAATACTCTTGTAAAAAATATGACATTTTCCCAAAAAAAACCGTCAAGATGAATAAAATATACTTACTGCCATTTCTATAAAAGATTTTTAAAAGCACTGTACCTAATGTACGCTTAAGTTTCTATTTCATTTACTTGGATTGCTCTATTTTATGTATTCTAAATATACTTTGGAGAGTCTAACTAGCGTAGTGGCATATAGCGCTAGGTCTCAGGTTAGTTCCGGGTACACACACAGCATATCATATAACCATGTAATAAAACAGCAATGTTAATCGTTAAACAAAAATTAATTTATAAATATCTGTGATGAAATCAGCGGGTGCCCAGTATGTCTACGTATCATGTTGTAATGATGAAAGAAGATTCTGCTAATTTGATTATATTTTTTCAGAGAGTATTACTTCATTTCATCGCAGTTAATAGGCCGTAATCAGAATATCGCATTCAAACTTTATTCAACCGTCGTTTTCCTTACATTGGCTCGCGTGTGAACATATCGCCGATTCTTTTCTTCTTGATTCTTTTCAACTAGTCATTATCAGCATACATCATGCTTTGGACCGTAAAGCCGAAGGAAAACCGAGAAGAATTTGGTGACATACCTAATATGTCACGTTCCCCAAACCACTAGACTGCTAGTAAAGACTTATCCACATGATTTCCCTCCGTGGATTCTTTGTATCTCTCGGAATAGCTTACTGGTGATCAGTATTTATTTTGTGTCTTCTATCTTGTTAGTTAGTCCACCCATCATTTCCATTCGCCTTCGGAGTAGGTGGATTCGGAAGACAAGTTCGACTGTGGAATTTTGACGTTTCGTGTGTTGTATATGTTTATTCATCGGGGTTTTAAGCTGATCAGGTACAAAATGTTCTTTATGTTAAATGATTTCAACTTTGTGTGTGACGTTCTGTAAAAAATCTTTTATAAAGATCGTCTAAAGATGAAAAAATCAATTAATCGGTGTAGAATTTTTAACATCTAACATCTAAGATTTAATTCATTTTTAACATATAATTTAGCTTGTATTAATTAAAAATTATTTCTTTCATAGAATAATCTGCAAGGGCCTCAGTTTAATTCCCTTCGGGCAACCCCCAATAAAATCCTAGAAGTGCGTGGTAGCCCAGGAAAAAATACTGCTTTCTCAACCCAGGATATGTGTTAGTCTGAGATGAGCTGTACCATTGCCTATCTGTATCAACAGTTAGGGTGGATTCACTGAGGAAGTGAGTGTTCTCTAAAATTTTCTTAAAAATTACCCTTCTCTCCAGCATTCGATATTTTAGTTAGCATCAAATTCAGCTTACTAGCAATTTTCATTGTTTTAGAAATACGTTGTTAGGGCCTGCGATATTAACAATTCACTGATTTGAATGGAGCAGTGGCGTAACTGTGGGGGGTGTGGGAATAGATCCCCCCCAAAGCCTCAGAGAAATAATAAAGTTACTTAAAACTATTGCTTAGTTTTCGCATATAATAACTCCATCTGCTTAGAGATAAAGATCGATTATCATGGCAGTGAGACGAGAGTGAATGACACATGGCAGTGACAAACCCCCGGACTCCTCATTGTCTGGGGGGGGGGGGGTCGCCTCCCAGGCCCCACTATCCCCGTAGAGCATATTCCTGGTGACGCCACAGGAATGGAGGCTTGTCCAAATGAATTTTGTTCGTAAAATTCCCGTATATCAACAGCTTGCACGTGAAGTATATTGTTGGCGTCTTCATTCTTTCGGCCGCTTGGCCGTGGAATTATTAGATTTAAAATTAAAAAATGTAAATGTACAATATAAAATTCATATACAATTATTTTAACTATGGATATCGGAGTTTGTATGCCTTTCCAATCCTTACCTTCACCCAAGGATAAAAGAAGAGAATCGATGTCGACATTAATTTCTTCCCAGTATTCTCAAGTACCGTTGAATTTATTTAAAATTTAAAAAAAAATTTAAATCACTGAACCCTTCAAAACATTGATAATATAATTATCTTCAAAAGAAACACTGGAACAACTTTCATAACTTTTAAAGCACTTAAGTCTTGCCTATAGCAACTGGACTAGACTCAATTGGCGGTTAAAACCTCTTGCGCTGCAAGTTGAGAAAAGGGCGTCTGTGGTTTTGCGATTTCTTAAAATGGCTCACCTCCGCTTGGAATAGTAATTATGAGAGAAATAATTCAAATTCCTCTAGAAAAAAAACAGAGGCAAGGAAGATAGTTAAGTGTACTGAGAAAAACGAAAAGTATTACTAATCGTCTAAAATCCGTTCTTTGATTAATGTGCGTTTGTAACGCGATCGAAGGAATGTCTCATTCATTTGTCTGGTTCGTGATAAGCCAAGTTTATTTCGATGGGACTAAAGGTTGTGATATACATATATTCTGTGACCTTACCAGTGCAATGATTTGAGTGTAAAGTTATCCACATAAATGTCCGACGTGGAATCTTCTTTTCTCATGCAATACCTTGCTTGTAATCAGTAGTTTGCTCATGTCTTCATTCTTTTTAGTTCGTCCTCACATCGTCCTTGGAGTTGGCGCCCTGCTCGTCCGTGGGAATTCTTTGGACCACCTTGCGGCAAGCGAGGGTGTCGTTGATGGAGAGTCAGACGCAGCCGAAATTAATGCGGCATCGGCGGCGCAGTAAATTGCGAGCGACATTTTGAATGTATCACGCGCGCATGCTTGGGCTCTTCGTCATATTCATCGCCAAGAGTGGCCGCGCTAACCTTCGCGCAGTTCCTTTTTCAATTGAGGTCTATTGTCGAGGCCAGGCTAATATATACACATGCTCGTCCATTTATTTAGACAATGGCTCGACTATCTCCGCGGATGGCCTTACGCAGTTTAGCCGCTTATTTACGATGGTAAAGCGCTGAATTACGGGCCATTCTCTCTGGCCCCGAGAGGAGTCAACAGCATTTGTATTACTCTCCCATACACGGGCAAATAATGACTGTAAGTGTCCTCATTCGAGATTCGTCTTCGAGGACTCGCATAATTCCTTCTTCAAGTCAACGGTGAACTCAGTTAATTTGCCACGGCTGTAAGACATTCATTGCTTAGTTTTCGAACTTTTTTAGGCGTTTTTGTCTATCTATTCACCTCAAGCATATGTTTCATGATATTTTCGTGAATGTTAATTTTTCAATGCCGAAGCATCATGTATGTTTTTAAGTTTACAGCAAAATGCGAATGATACCTAAGTGTAGCTGTTTCTGATCTATTTTTTTTAGAAATTCAATAAGCTAATTTAGTGTTTTTAGAATATACTTATTCATTTACAATTAAAAATTATTACATCTTTTGATGCACTGAATTTTAATAAACAATGCTGATTCCAATTTCATTGAAACTAAATATTTGTGATAGAAAGAAAGAAAGTTTCTTAAAGTTCTTTTTATCAAGAATAAATCGCTTCCAATATTTACTTAAAGCTGTGAAAAATATTGCCAATTTTACTTTATATTTAAACTCATAGCCTGTATCACTCCATTCAGTATCTACTTATTTTTTTTTGCTAGACTGTGAGTAATGCGATACATTTACTTTTCAGCGTTGAGATGGCCTGCAGACATATGTGTAGCATCCAATGGGTATAATCTGAGTATAATCTCAATCTCATTGAAATAGTATCATTCACAGGTCAGTTTGTCATTTGACCATCATACAAGCATTTCATTTATGCTGGCTGGAAAAAATTACATTCTGATAGGAAATTCCGAAACGTAAAAAAATGAAATAAGAGTGGGGATATGGTTTCATCAATTTTTTCAATCTACTTGTTTACTGCGTCCTAATGAAATTGAGCTGAGCCTATCAATTTACCCAATCACATATTGGACGCACTCGGGTGTTTTAAAAATTTCGAATGATGAATTACATGAATATTCGAGGATATTTTTATTATTTTATCCAATTATAATTGCACGTTTTATAAATTTTACAATTCACGTCTCGAATTCTAACGCAAACATGAATTCAAGGCGCGTGAAAGTTTTCGTTTTTAATACCGCCGTCATACGTGAAATAGCCCATGACCTCAATCAACACACAAAAAACGATAAAAATAGTATTGGAGTCTACAGCATTCTTCGCATTTTATATGCTCAAATTCAACGAAATATGCCATTAGAAATTCATATTATCACTTCGCAATCCCAAACTGGGTTATGACTTACTAACTGGAAACAGGGAGTACATTGCTATCCTAAATAGAATTGTTTACTGGAACTACCCAGTAAATGAATTATATGTATTTTATACAATCCTTTTTTCATAAATGCATGTTGCAGAAACTCGATACGTGAAATTTAATGTGTGATCAAATGTGTATTTGCCACGCCCGTTCATCACAGCACCTAATTGCTTCATCAGTTTAATTTCTCTCTCCTGTCAACGTAGTAGTGTTGCAAAACTTTGATTGACGGGTAACTGATTGGGGCTTTAAATTTTTGTTCGAAGGCTTTCAGGGAAATTAGGATGCTCTTTTCCACCTGCTCGTGGGACAGAAGGTAGATGGGTTACTAGCAGGGTATTTGTTATTGTGTTTTAGCCCTGAAATTGAGGCATATGGGAGATATTCGATGTATTTTTAAATTTTTGGCTGCTGAAAAGGATGTATCTTGACCAAGTGGTTGAAAAAGCACTGCAGGAACAAGTGACATTGTACGCAGTCACGCGCACGGGTGCAAAATTAAATACACAAAAGGATGAAGTTCGCCATCCTTTCGCCAATTTTTTCATGTCATCCTTTGGTGTATTTTAAGTGGTTGACGTTGAACTTCTAATCGTAGACTCCTGCATTCAAACTAGGGTTCAAAAACCGTTAAACTAAAACCCCCTATGTTCGTGGTGGCCACGTGATTTAGTCTTCCTGTGGATCGGTCTAGGGTGAGATCTACCCTCACCTAAAGAAATCTACCTCTGGGAGAATCACTGATTGAGTGACTAGCCTTAATTTGTTTTTTATTTATTTTTAATCTAAATATTCCGAATTTTGTCGCAGTCTTTCGAAATGAAATAACTATGGTAGAATTAAGGATAATACATATGTATAGTTTATTAAGTCATCATAATTGCTAAGCGATTGTTGAAATTTCTGGTTTAGTAGGCTTTTCAGGGTTTTAGTTGCCACATCCTCGTTCAGAAGAACAAGGCTTTATCCCAAAAGTAAAGCTCACCCTCCATTGTTACGCATGCTGAATGATAAAACCGCAAACTAATCTCTACTCGCCATTTTTCGGTATACATGAGGAACAAACTCAGCGTTTCAACTCAATAGCTATCAGACCTTGTTGCGGAGGCAAGAGTAATTTGAATGTGGACACAAAAATGCCAATTGCCAATATGAAGAGCTCTTCTTTTCGCCGTGGGCACTGTTTTTAGTGTAAATTGTATAATTTTACAACAAATTTTTACCATTTACACTATGCATTATACAATGCATTTGAATTTTTCACTAAATTCGATGAGGTGATTCACTTTTAAATACGATGCTCCTAAGGTGTTTATTAAGATTTCAATAGCGAATCTAGAAATCGATGGCCTGAAAACCTTTGGAAGTCATTAATTAATCACCCCCTAACTTGAGAAGTGTGTTCTCAAAATTCATTGCCTTTTATTTAATCCTTGGTGGAAACGATTTATCCAAATCTTAGCTAAAGAAAAAAATAATTTTATCCTTGCATGCTTGCTATTTGCAAAATGTTTTGTGAAGTTCTGAATTTACGAACACTTGAATTTTGAATGTTAATTGCTGGTTTGAATCAACCTTAAATCTAAAACCTAGTCCTGCCTTTTTTTCTAGTTAAACAGGACACTTAATAAATCTAAATACGATTTCCTTCATAATTCGAAAATGTAATGGAGAATTTGCCATATAACAGCTAGCAGCGATTGGATCTACTGAAAAATATACAGAGCAAGAAAAAATAAGCAGGTGTACTTAATAGATATCAAAACGGAGCCTAGGTAACGCGTACTTACGGTGTATAGTAGAAAAATTTCAGAATTATCATAAAGATTACCTTTCGCGTCAAATCAGTGGTAAAAAATTGAGGATTAATATAAAGCGACAAAAAATACGAGTGAGTGTTGAACAGTGTAATATTGTGAGCGGAAGCTCGCAAAGCCCTGCATAAACATTGATCTTTTTCCATCTTATCAGCTGTCCAATCGGTTGGCCGAGAGATTCATATGACAGACCGATACCTCATAACCTGTTCAGGATGACATATCTCTCCGCATTGACTTTCTATATCAGAGTTGCGGCAGAATTATGTATCACACAAGATTATCGACGTTGTCTTTTCCAGTCATCTACTCTTGCACGAAATGTCCATCTATTCATTTATTCGTTGAGCTTGGGATGTAACAATAATTTCTCTGCCGCTGTTTCCATTATACGCCTGGTACCTTACCCTTTTCTGACTATCTTTGATCATGTTCTTGAATTAACATGATCGAAGCTGTCCATTAAAGGAGTACTTTCACATGGGGAAATTTTTCCTTTTTTCATTTTGAGAACTTTTTTTATGTGGATAGCTTGCTGTTGGACTTCGTATTTAATATTTTCTTACAATTCGATGGATAATTTTAAATTTGAATTCAGCGATATTAATGAAACGACGTAGATAATCTACCTTCTTAAAGAGCAAAATAAGAGGCTTTCATAGGATTAAATTTTGCATAATTACCAGAGTAACTATCCTATGATCCTAAATAGACTGTTGGCCAAACTTTTCATGAATGCGTATGAATTTTGCTTCTTTTGTGTTGTTGAATCGCCTCTAGCGGCTCTTAAAGTTCACCTTTTATACTAACATATCATGAATATTTTGTTGCTTCTATATTATTGTTTATTTATTAAACCATTTTGTCCATCCAAGCTATGAATGCATAATGTCTCTCTCGATGTCCAATCCTTTTTACCATCTTATTTTTAGCATTACTTTAGGAAGCTTAAAAATGAAAATTGCTTAATGGTAGCCTTGACAGCCTCCAAATTAAATCCCTTTCTTTCTCCACCTTTTGTAACAGATATTTCTTTTTTAAATTATTCCAATACATGTTATTTATTAAAGAGTCTGTTTTGCCGTAGGTAACTGGCAAAGCCCGGATGGATGTAAAAAATTACTATTGTGATGCATGGATAATATTTTTTACCACTAATTTTAATCTTCAAGTTGTCTGAGGTATACATTTCATTGTTGAAACTGTAACTTTCTTGACTTATGGAAATAATACCAACTGCAATTGTTTCAGAAATTGAAATAATTTTAAATAAATCTCCACTTATCACTTGCACTGTCATATGTAAATGAGAAAGAACGATAATATCAGCTTGATTTATTTTTTCCGGTAATTTTGGATGCTCCACTGCGTCAAATAAGAAAAATATAGTTTATAATTGCGTGGAATATGCTGAATGATCTCTTTTATATTATTTATCATGCATAACTTCCACCGATCAATTTCAAATCAATACCCATAATAAGTAAAGTTTGGTTAGTGTTGCTTGGAAGGCTACTTGAATGAGCCATATTGACTCCAAAATTACATGAATGAACAATTTTTTTTTAAATAGTCACCAAAATAGGTACACAATAATTACCATGTTTGAAAAACTGAATTTCACCGCCAAAATAAATCACAGCACAACAAGTTGTTTGAAGAATAATTTTATGGGGAACATTTAGGAAGCTGACCGCAATAGTTAACGAAGATTAAGTTCACAGTAATATGGAAAACGTACTTTTATTTTTTCTATTTTTCTTAATTATGATTCATTATGAAAAAATCCACCTGGTTGATGCCAAATCAATATTTCAAATTTTAGAGGTTTAAGTTTGGTCCATATTGCTTAAAAACTGCAAGGAAGTGAGCTTGAGTTGAAAAACGCATTTATAAAATAAAAAAAGCAAACTTTTAAGTGCATTTTCTCTCTCGAAGTAGGTTGAGGAGTAGTTTTAAAGGGAAGAGAACTAACGCTGGCGGTCTAGTTTAATAGTGAGCCCTGACGCAGTCACTCTATTTGAGCACTAATGGAGGAAATTGCGCAGACGAAAGATCATTAGCCTTGGCCTGGACTTGATTTCAAAAAGATTTAGTTCCCCAAAGCCCTTAAATTCACTCAAGTAAAGAAAGCCGTGGTAGGCTAAAGCCCTCTACGTAATACCGGGCGAGCCGAGGTAGAGTCCAGGTCAAGGCGAATGGCTTTAATCTTGTGGAATGTTCACCGCTTAAAGAGGAAAATGCAGTTGGACGATGCACGAGTTGCATTTCAAAAATTAAATTAAAGAAAGCCTGAATTAAATTCGTCTTCAAGTCTCACTACGTGGAGGCTTGCAACTGTTATCCGTATTGAATAACAAAGATTCACTTCATCCTTTTTTTTCTCTTTTCCACAGAACGCCATGAAATAAACAAAAAGCGCTGGTTGCTTGACTGGGTGATTATGTGTAAGTGCAGACACATAACTTTTCCTTATTAAGAAGATATTGCTTTAAGTGAACAATTTAAGGTAGCACATAGACTAGTTGATAATACTGTAATTCTAAATGTGTAGGTCCTTGTTGGTAACTCAGTGGAATTCACGCTTTAAATTATATCTAGAGAACGATAGCTGCTGATAAAAGGGTAATTCTTATTTTTTTTGCAATAATATGTTGCTACATTCGAATGGATACCACTCTTTAAATGCTGGAGACAAAAAATACCCGCGCACGCATTGCTCATGAAAAATAATCAGGATTTAAAAACGTACTAGTATTTGTAACAGAATGGACAAACATAGCACGGAGACTGGTTTGACTGGAGCGATGACTAAAGCAAAACAGTTTTAAATCGGTGGAAATTTAAAAGAGTATTTAATATTCCGCGAGCAGGATTTGACCCCACCTATTTAGCCTTTCTTAGATAACTAATCATCTTTCCAGTGTTGAGAATGAGTAAAAATCCCAATGAGTAGTATATTTGAAGGTGTATTTATTCATAACATATCTAATTACCGAAAAGTTTTTTTTTAAGTGCATCAGCACAAAGAAGAATGTTTTACTTAGATGAATGTGATATGTCGCCCATCGCGAAGTTGATTATATCAAGACACTTTTTTTCTTATGGTATGGTATTAATACTCTGTCAGATTTGTAGAAAGGGATTCAAATGCTTCCATGCCGAGTATTTTATGCAAATACTTCTCAGTGAAATAGAAAATGCGAAATTAATTGGGAATATTTAACCAAAAATTACCATTTTATCCCAGTATTTGACATCATGAATTGCTCGTGAGGCACGATGGCCTGATGAAGACAATCGTTGAAGGACAAGTGGAAAGGAAAAAGGGCAAGGGACGGCCCCGAATGAGTTACATAGGACAGGTTGTGAAGTAGGTATGTAAAAGAGAAGAAATATGTAGCTATGAAAAGGTTAGCGGATAGGAGAGAGAAATCCAGAGCTGCGTCAAGCCAATCTTAGGATTGTTGACTGTTGATGATGACGATGAAATTGCACGTGGAGGAGTACTTACATTTTTTGAATAATTGGGTGTCATAAATACCAATTTATTTAGATAGAACTGCGAACTGTTATCTGGCTCCATGCCGACGTTTCATTCAGGCACTCCTTCCCTGAGGATGACAGCGGAGTAAGCTGTCGTAACGTCGGCATGGAGCCGAATCTGACCCGGTTGGAGAGCCTGAGAGTTTTTTATCCAACTTACTCACCGGATAAAGCTTTAGTATTTTGAACTATTGAATCAACGATATTGACTTGGAAATGATGTAGTGGAATATTTTCATAATAAATCAGAAACAAGAACAATACGTAATCCACATGTATATGCACTTCTTCTTCGTTATTCTTCCTACATTTCCACTACATGTAGTGTTGTAATTAATTTCGGCGGTGAAATTTACAATTTTCTCCTGTGGCAATCACTGTATAACTATTGTTGAAAATTTACAACTCACAAGGAAAGCCGGAACCACTGATTGAAATTAAATTTCCATTAGTGGTTCCGGCTTTTCTTGTTAGTTAGGCAATTGGCAGTCTCAAGTCCCTGGATATTTATTCTATGTTATGACGTATTTAACATATCACTACCCCTCTCCGTATTTCAAGTTTACTAAATTCAAGGGAGCTTTCATCTGCAATGTGCAATATTATTATGTTTTATTGATGCCATAGACTTCTCGACTCAAAACTGAGAGAAAAAAATCTCTGTAAGACTGGAACATTGATCACCATAGTTCCGTCTCGTTTTTTTTCCTTCTCTTCCCTTTAAAGGCACAAACACACGCTCCGTTCATGAAAGAGGATGTAGCAAGCTGGTTGGGGGAGCAACAGGGGTCTTCAGAGACTTCTTGAGCACGTTTGTCCGGGTCGCGTGTTCCTCGGAATCGCGCTCAATTTCGTTCCAAAAAGAGAAGACGACGCGACGCAACCTCTCGCCGTGCAGTCGGCGTTTCTGCCCGAGGAGGATGCGTCGGACGGAATGGTCAATGAATGCTCACACAGGGAGTGGGATGGGAGGAGAAGCCGCAAGATGAACAAATGAATGGTGGAGCGCGCGGAAAGGAGGGCACAAGGTAACAGAGACCACATCGCTACATACGCATCTATTTAATAGCCCTCTCTTTAAAATTGATGGTTTGAGGCGTGACCTCCCTTTATTGCATAGCTAAGGGATCGGTTTTCATTCTAAGTCAGTGATAACCAGTAGCGGATCTATGGTTATAGCCCCACCTATATATTGGGTATCCAATTTACGCAAGGTAGAATGGTACTTTTTTGCCACCCCCCGCTACTGCTGGAATATTTAACCCCACTTGGCCCCCCCTTGTCCCTATCCTGGATCCGCCAATGGTGATAACAATAACTTAAAAATGCATTCGGGGTACATTTTTGTGAATTTTGTGTCTTTTACCTTCCAGATAATTATTGACATTTTAATTACATATTCGCTGATTTGCTGATTGGATTCGAATGAAGGTCTCTCAATTGATAGGTAATAATTCCCTCATAACAGAAAAAATCGCTAAATTATCATCTGCAGTCCTCTCTTTCTTATATATCTAGGGTATCGGTTGCCCACTTAAGCCAGTGATAGCAATTAATCGTAAATGCATACGGGGAACATGTTTTTGGGTTTTGTGTCTTTCGTATTCCAGATAATTATTGAAATTTTTTATTAATTAAGCAAATATTCGAATCCAGGCCTCTCAATTGAGAGATAAATATATCTACTGGATGTGTTTCCCTCGGATTTTCAACCGGGTAAGCGTTTCTATAATGAATGACCAACTTATTGAGGCACGAATTAATCAAATTGATGAGAAAAGCACAAAATATAGCGTGGATGTCACTTTTAATTTATTTTAATGTAACAAAGAGGCCTTGTAACTCGTGATTTAAGAATATACCTTCCTGATGGCGTATCAATTTGGGTCCTCGAGTGAAATATAGGCAAACGAAGAATTGGAGATCAATAAACTACATACAGAATTAGGAAAGTACTTTAAGCACCATCCGTATTCGCCCGCGTGAGAACTTTGATGCGAAAATATTGTTTGCATGCACTCGTTTATGATCCTATAACTAGGTGTACCTCACGTTATGATCTAAGTATTTAAATTAATGAGATATATTCCACTCCGTTCATGAAAAATCTTAATTTTATTTCACTAATATGTTATTTTATTTGCAGGTTTTATTAATAATTGAGACCCTTTGATTGGGTCCCAAATTTTCTGCCAAAGCGATGTTAAAGCCAGCTTTAAAAATGGAAAAATAAAATATTTTCTTGAACATACCATTAGAGTGAAGAGTTAGTGTCTTTATTCAGAAAACATTCTTTGGCTATCAGTTATTAGGCATGGTGGGAACCTTATATAGTGGACTGTAATTAGAAGGGGAATTAAACAGAGCAATAACTTATTGTTGCTGGTCAATAAATAAGGTTAAGTCATAAGTTAAAGACGCATTATTATTTAAAATAATGTTATCACCAACTGGGTATATGGGGAAATGAAAGGTTTGAAGGACAACGAAGGGGTGATTGATGGTATTATCACCACGACATAAGTAATCTTAGGCAAAATGTCGGATGAACATATCGTTAAAAGTTAAAAAAAATAAATTTCGTGGGCTCTGCTGACCTAATAGCTGATTGCATCTCCAGTTGAATCCACATTCTATGACTCAACCATATTACCCTTCAAAACCTCTATTTTCCTGATATCCTTAACTGCAGTTTATAAATTACATACCAACTGTGTTCAACGTCGGAATTCACCAATGATTATACCTTGTATTTCAATCACCAACAACGTATGGCTTCTCTGTTCACCTACCCCGTCCATTCCGGCGAACTATACAAGTATGCTTAGGTTGACCGTCCCTTAAGGCCGTTTTACACGGTACACGGAATTGCGCAGTCTGACGTACGTGTGAAGGCGCAATCAAAATTGCGTCGTGTAAAGCGGTGAATTGCTAGAACACATGCGAGAATGCGTGGATGCGAGACGGCAAAATAGCCCCTGTTCTAATTTCGTTCATGCATTCGCGCAATTCCACGCCATTTTAGAAATTAATGCAGCTCTAACCTGCGCAATTCCGTGTACCGTGTAAAACGGCCTTTAAAAATGGTAAGTGTTGAAATTGGTAAGGTTCAGCAATTGTTGCGTCAAAGTACTTAGTCAATTTTTCAAGTTCTTTTCAATTGGAATAAGTGCACAACTTCAAATCGGATATTTTTATCATTTAGGCGGTTTATAGCGGACCCTACGTACCTTTCGTCTATTGACGATAGTCAGAAAACCTTTTCTTTGCATGAGGTTCGCTTATTACATATGAGGGGTTGAGAAGCCAAGGGGTACAAGTGATTTTTTCTCAACGGAGTAAGGTAAAGTTAATTGCTGGAAGAAATACACAAAAAACTTGGTTGCCAAGGGATACGAGTGAGTCTCTGTTCTGCGCTGACATCAATCGGAAAATCAAATGAACTATCAAACATCTATTTGATCTCATTTGTTTTCTGTACCGAACTCAGTGTAGAAAAAAGAAATCACTCGTACCCCTTTGCTTCTCACCCTCTCATTTGTCATCCACTCATCTAGCTCCCATTGTGACTTAATTCGAAGGATGACTCCGAAAGATAAGGATAGAGCTCACCCCGAGCAAAGCTACAGGCGTGTGAATTTTCCACATTCAGGGGGCCCACTTTCCTTCCCCGTTACGCACTTATGGGGAAATGGAAATAAAAAAGATAGAACTGACTGAGGTAACTGTTCAAGAGGCAGGACATCATTGTGGTGCTACTTGATGTCACCATTGAAATGCACAGTTCCAACATTATGTAACAATCTCTCAACGTGAGAAAAAAAATCAAGAAAATCTGGCACTCACGGCGGGTTTAAAACTTTTTTTTCGCACCACAGTCTGAGCTGAGAAATTCTCAGGCATAGGGGCCGAGAATGGAGAACAGTATTGAAACTCGAGTAGTTAGTTCTTCGCGGGGCGAAGTTTTAGCTTCCGAGGAGAAATAAACTCATGGTCGTCGCCATGAGATGCTGAGACGCCAGGTGAATGAAGAGGAACTGCGCTCCCAGCGGCCCTGAAACTTTCGTAATGTATGCAAAGCCCTGGCAAGATCCCTGGTGCTGGTTTTGAAGCGGATGGGAAGTGGTTGGGGGAGGGGGAGGATGGGAAAGGAAAGGGGTAGGAGAAAGAGAGTAGGGGAGAGTGGAGGGGGGAGAGAAAAAGTTTTTTTTTAAAGTGGGGTGAGGAGTGTCTGCGTCTAACGAACTGGTTATCTCCCGCGAGAAATCCCCATCCTTCGAGGTCTCCTCTTCTTCACATTTCAGGCCCGGGAGCACCTTCTCGTTGTGAACCCTATGGGGAAGCCAGCCACTCGCTTCAATGCAAGCGGTGCATTTTAATTTAGACCTCTCTCGTAATTTAGGGCGGGAAATGAGAAAAATAAAACGTCACAGGTGCAACCGCGTACCAGCACACTGCAATACTTCGAAGTCGACGAATCACTCCTGCTCGATTGGCGTTTACTCATGACGAAATTTTGATTTAAAATCCAGGTTGCTAACTGAACTTTACAGTCTTATTGATTATTTCTCAGCATTTAAGTGTTACTGGAATGTTTAAAAAATTTTATTTTAATGTTAGAAAACCTATCAATCAATAAATTTATACCAAAATTCCGTGTCGAAGTTCGATTAGAAAAAGGTATCTCGCGGAAAAAATCCCACCATTTTAACTACCATCAGTATTTTCCTTCAGTAGACGCTTCCAAGCGGTAAAATAGCCTTTTTAAGAAGAATTTATTGTAAAAAGCTAAATCTCTCAATACTTGAAATTGAAATAATAACTTGAAATAATCTGGGTTCATAGAGCATAATTGCATCCATATTATTCTTTACTTTTCTTTCTTTCAAAATATAGCTTGGGCACCTCCTCAAATGAATATCTTATACATTTGTCAGTAAAGTTTTTATGGACATATTCACTGTATACACCGATAATTACATGATAAACCGTATGGTTATCGGTAAAATATTAC
Source organism: Ischnura elegans (assembly GCF_921293095.1). NCBI lineage: Eukaryota > Metazoa > Arthropoda > Insecta > Odonata > Coenagrionidae > Ischnura > Ischnura elegans. The sequence goes on from NC_060252.1 coordinate 91,822,156, forward strand.
AAAAAAGGATAAAATACGACCATTTAAGACGGAGTGATGCGTTGTCTTAAACATTTCATTTTCAATATTGAATTTGTTTGCAGTGAAATTTCAAAATTATATAATGGTCATAATAAATATATTTGACTGAGTTGTGAAGGCATGTCGAAGAATCACATGCTGTTGCAAGGGAGAGTATGTTTGCAATGCATGTAAAGTATTTAAGTGAAATATTATGAGTGACATTAAATGTGGATTTTGTAAATTTCATTTGAGAATATAGCTTGCTTCTACCCTGAGGTACAGCTTCTTAGAAAATACTTTGAGGAGAAAGACAAAGCTAGTGGACTACCTCACTCCATCATGAAATTACTCGTTTAAAAGCCAAAGAGGAAAGAAGCCAAAGCCAATGCCTAAACTATTCCACCTGATTCAATATGTGATACCCTTTCGTGTATTAAAATCGAAGAAACATTTCCAGCAGACTTTTTAACACAAATAGTGTTCATCCCTAATTCTTACCAAGTGGGCTGGTGCCGTTTATGCACATCATAAAATCTATCTGATAGTTCAACCCTTAAGAGAACATGCAGGTATTCATTAGCTACTTAGGCATAGATTAAGACAGCTTATTTTCTTCAAAGAAAATTAAATTCATTCCGGTAAAATCGATAACAATACATCAGAAAACTGGTCGTCAAATATGTATTCAGGAGTTCCATTGTCTCCATTCTTCCGGTGCTACAGCGTCGGTTGTTGGTTCAATACAACGGTTTCAGAGACATTGGAACCTCGATACAGCGGAAGCCTACGTAGTCACATGTATTCAGGGGTCCCCACCTCCTCTAGTTTCAAGGTAGGAATCGTATAAAAGCAATCGCTCCGCTGTGTGTACAGGAATTTGCAGACATGCCTCCGTCTGTTTCAAAGCTATTTCCTAAAATCAGGAAAAATGTTTTTCTTCATATTCGTAAAATGCAATCGAAAGGTGGAAACTATTGAATTACTTTTGTCTCGTATGCCGTCGGAAGAATCAGTGGTCCTTTAATTACCATCTATTATTTTAGCTTTCACAATAGCAGCAGTCGTCCTCCAAGCAACAGCATCAAGTGATTTTCATGTTTTTAGAATGGTTTACAATCATTAACGCCGATGTTATTCGAGGTTTCATTCCATTCTTAAGCAGTTAAGAGAAGCAAACGCAGTAGAAATTCAAAAGGAAACTGTGTATTTACCATTTTCGGCAACTTGAAAACGTTAATGCTTCATTTTAACCCGTTCATGGGGCGACCAAACCATGTCATACGAAATGCCGTAAAGAATAAACCTGGAGCTGGATTTCTCGTTTAGCGGCATAAATTGGAATTGCTTTTGATATGAAGGGAAGTGAGCACTGAGCGACCAGGCAGAAAAAGTAAACAAGTCAAAATTGCCAAAAATACATGTTGATACAAAACCCCGAGCGCAAGCATTTTGAATGCGTTTGCCTTTTTTCCTGGATGAGAAGGTCGCATGTACCCGAGTAGAATTATGAGTGCCGTAGCATAGAGGACAGCGATATTAGCATCATTCGACAAGTACGACTTTTTCCTCTGATTTCATTATTCATTCTGAAGCAAGCCAACTTGTGTCTTTTTTTAGCTGTAATTTGTTTAATTATTTGTACACGGAGATGACACTAGTTTTTCAAGCTCAGAATTACTCATTAAAATCTTATGACAGGCGAATCACCGGGTAATGGGATTAAAATTTTCTCAAAGGAATAGAAATGTTCTATATAAAGGCAGAATGTAATTGGGTTTAACCTTTTTATACATAGCCCATTGCCTTGGAGTTAATACTTATAATTGCTTTGCAGCAGTTGAAACATTATTATTCACTTCATTTTCTCATGAAGTAGTTTAAGGCCTCAATTTTCTTCCTATCCAAGCAGAATTTTCTTTACGTCTTCTCCGTCCACCGATTTTTGAGCGACCAAAATCTACGGGAGACTTTCAATTACTTTTTTGCGAGGTCAAATCTTCATAAAGACATAGCACAGTCAACCTTGAAGTCTAATGAAAGTGTGGAACCGACAATTATTTTACAAGGTTTTGACGCAAATGATTTTCCTGGGAGAAAAGGGACTCACACAAATCTGAGAAAAACTTTGAATGAGCCATTATCATATTTCATTAGATGAAGTTAATGACTGGGAACGAGCCAAATTGTTACTCCCGGTGAAGTATTCATGATTGGAATAATTTAGAATTGGAAACGAGAGAGTTGAGTAACCAATGCGAATGAAGATAAGACAGACACATTGGGGAGTCAATTCGCAGTCGGCCAGATGATCCCAGCGGATCTAACCTCAATGCCGCTCAGAGTTATACCTCCACGTCACGTAGTACCTGGTTTGGAGGATAATTAACAGTGGAATGATATTTCGAGGTCGTCCTCCAGAGTCAAAATAATAATGAAAATGTAAGCTACTGTGCTGGGGCAAAACAACACTTGTTTGCACCTGCCTTAGTATTATTTTGCTTAACTGCATCATTTTCTACAGACAGAGGTGCAGTAATTTGTTACCCACTTTCAGTTATGGCTACTTATGTTCCTCGATGATGAACCAAAACCCGTGTAATTGGAAAAGTAGCTCTATATGGATATTTTGCAAATCATAATTTTAATATTTCATTTTATTTCAAACATTTTCGAAAAAAAGCGTATTTTCGTTTCAATTGTGTGTTTAACTAAAATCCAAAAAGGACAATTTTCATGGCTGCATAAGCCTGCTCTTAACGAAAGGCGCCAAGGGGACCACGACTTAACGTCCCATCCGGCGGACGGACTGTTGCTCTTGAAATGTCCTCCACACAACACTCAAGCAGGGATCGGGCAGTCTCTGAAAATTCTCTTCCACTGCCGGAATTTGAACCCGAGCCCGCCGGTTGGGAAGCCAACACTCTAGCAACCACACCAACCCGATCCCCCCTTAGGAATCATTTTTAGCATAAATTTCGTACAATAATCCTGTCTTAATTTTTGTTATCTTATAAAAAAAATAAATAAAAATATTTACTTAATTTTGGTTGGTACTTTCATCATAAGTCAGGAGCCACACTTTATTCACCCATGAATAAAGCATGCACGCATGCGAATTCTCGTGTTCGCTGTCTGGCCCGGCGCTCAACTATCTGTTCCCACCTTACGTCTTTCTCTCTTTGGTCCCACTCCATCGGCGGTATTGAAAGTTTTCGTCGAACGGAAGCAGGACTGCTCTTGAGGCGCCCTCCACCCTCTCCCCAATCTTGGTGACACGCTCTGGTTTTGCAAATGAGTGGCGAATGAATTTTCATGCCCGCGTCTCTCTCTCTCTCTTCGCAAATTAATTCCAGCTGGACCGGTTTTTCGCGCCGGTAGCCAAAGGAGGGGGGAAGTTCTGGCGCGAAAGAGAAGGGAACATAATCATAATTAGCTGCCCATGTTAAACGTCCTCGTCAGCAAAGCAGTCCCATTGAGTCGAGGAAGAGACGGCGAGGAAAAAAAAAGAAGCGATGGGTTAACTAGCGAAATGAATGCCGCCTCGGACTTGGACTCCCTAAATGGATTGCTCTGATTATCTGGAGTTCTTTTGAACAGAAGCCCTTTGCTCATTTAAGCTATAATTACTTTAAATTAGAGAGAATAAACTCTAATAAAATTAACGTGGTATGCGTGCATGGCGAAACTTTCAGTGCTAAAAATTTTATCAGGCACCTGTCATTAAGTGAATTACCAATACATTGCAACATAATTTGTTACACTTTGACTATTTTTAGATGCCCTATATTTTATTTAATAAAATACATGCATATTTATTTTAAAAATACCAATTTTAAATATATAGAGAGCGGATACAATCATTGTGACCAAGTCACATTGGAGAAATATTTTGTTTCGTTTAATTATCTTCAAGTAAAATCCACCAATTACTGAATGAATATTCAAAGTTCTACATTTCCTTTCAAAATTAGAGGTAGTGGCATTTTTCAACAACAATTCAATTCGTAAGACGCGTTTTGGCTTGCAGAGCCATCATCTGGTACGTAGCGCAGAATTCGACAGCCTGAATGCTTTATATTTAGCAAATTTACACACTAATGGGCATGTCATTCAAGGCGACTCGTAAAACTGTCGTATAGGATCCAAGTAATCTGTACACGGTTTAGAAAAATTGTAACGGAACCCTTGATAGTTGATACCAGTAGAAACCAAAATTGCTAATTATGTTTAGGTCTACTGGTCCTGTAAAACGCACCATTTTAAAAAACGCAAACTTTGACCCAAGCAATCCGAATGGCCGCGAGTTTTCCTTGTTGCCGGATGCACTAGACAACTCATGAATGCGAATGCCTTGTCTGCCGGAGATCGCGATGTATCTAAGGCATTCGGTAGCAGAGTAAAATAACCGCTAATCGGAGCGCTTGGCTCAAAGTTTCTGTAGTATAAAAATTGTGAGTTTTCCTAGTCGCTTAGTAAAAATTTCAGATGTTCTTTCAATTTGAAAACTCCTTAACATGATGTACTTTATTTTCCACTTAGTTCTCAACTTTAAATCCAGGCTGAGGGGCACTAATAACACTCTTATTACAGGCATATGGCGTTACGATCCAAGTATTCCAAATGCACGCTGCCTCATCAAGTTACTCTTCCACGAGTCTTTTCTGTTTCTTTACCTCCTTCTAGTCAAAGGTTTTCATGATTCAATTCTTTAAATAACATTAAAAAAATCATTTAAAAAACAATAACACTAAAATGAAATTATTGGAAAAAAGAAAAAAAACTGTTGATAATTCTTTGAATCAAAAAGAGGGAAAAATTACTTATTACCAGAATTTTAATTTAAAAAATATTAAAGTAATAAAAAATATATACTTTCTGCTGTTCTGAAAAAATCGTAGTAATATGTCAAACATTCTAGTTTTAAATTTCTACTTCACACAGACAACACTTTACACAATGATACACATACGCTATTCATTAATGGTTTATTGTAAACTAGCTGGTTAGGATGAGCCAAGGCTCACCGGTACAATATTTGCGCATTCGGCGCGGTAATCCCGTGTATGTTTATAATAAAAAAATCATTGGAAATTTTGGTTCCTACTGGCATTAGCGATACAGGGCTTAAATTCCGTGACACAGTATTTCTTCATCCTGTATAATGGATGGAAAATTGATGAAAAATTCCTCGAGGAAGACAGTTATGTAAGTAATTGAGGCAGATGAATAGGACACGAGACAGAAGAACTACAAGATACTTAAGGAACCAACATTAGTAATTTTGGTACCTGCTAGCGTAAGCTTCCTAGGGTTTCGTGACACAATTTTTATCCATCCAATAAAAAAACCCACGTCCGAACACTGACTCACAGACTGATTCATATAAATGTTTTGGGAGAACTAGATGACATACAACAAAAAAAAATCATAGAATCGAACTCCCACAAAAATCCTTGGAAACGCTAGGAAAAATTGTTGAAACACCACATTTTATGTTTGTCGAAGTGCTGCCGACTGCCTCTTCTTGTTCGGGGCATTTGAGAGGCAAAAAAAATCGATTTTTCAAAAATTTCATTTTTCGAATTTATACCACGTGATAAATACCTCGAGAAACCAATTTTCAGACCTATCGAAACACTTTTAATTTTGGCTGATTCGTGAAATTCAATTATTTTGTGAATTATTATCTCAATAAGGGATAGAGACTCGGGGTTGCATCATGAGGTTGCATCATGGGGTTGCAACGGAGGCGGATACATTGTTGCGCATTAGTGTTCAACATAAATTGTAAGAACTGGCAGAGGGAAAACACTTGGCGAGCGAAAGCGAGTTTATATTACAAATCGCAATGCCATTCATAGTACATGAGCTGAGAAAGAAATTCAAAGTTGTGCGATTTCCAATATAATTATATGGAGGGCAATTATAGAGATCTTTCTCAAGATGGCCTGATGCGCAATTTCTTGGCTCCACTAAGAGAGGGTGAATCAGAATTCCATCGATTACAGTTCGGTGATGGCTGCCAATTTTTGACTATTTTCACCATATTGATGGCCATCAGTTTTCGTTAAACCTGGATTTACGAATTAAAATTGACTGCTATACCAGTCGAGTATTTATTACTACTACGTTCGCCTCGTATGAATGGATAGTAAGAGAAAACGAATCACTGTAGTATATATTCGAGTTGAATTCCATTTGTTTGCAAATTTAATGGAATTCAATTTTGAACGAAATGGTAACAGAAATTTGGATCTTCAGCAGCAAAAATAATTTGACAACTCTGGAAAATCACTCAAACGTAAGTTAGAGGAGAAATCCAATTTTATAAGCCGTCTACACTGTAAAGGCAATATAGGAGAACGCGTGGTGGGCTCAATAGGTCTGATTGGCTGACTCATACAATCGAGTTTGTTATTTGTAATATTTTGTTTGCATGCACGTTGTAAACTTCAATTAGACATCTTCCATTGGATATGACATATGAAGATTCTTAATGAAGGTAGAGTAGAAGAAGCCTATTAGTCGAAATTCAAATGAGAATATAAATGCAGCTGATAAAAACTAAAAGAAGAATACTAATTGGCTCTCATCTCATAAGATTATTATCGGGTCAAAAGATGAGATTGAAAAAAGTCACACATGAAATTTATAAATATCAATTTTTAAAGGAAGCCTAATTAGAACGATTTCCCCAGTATATTTTCCCAATTACTACAATAGCACTGACGTTTGAGTTCCAATTTTATCCTTTCATTATGGCCACATTTTGCTCTCTTAAATGCTGGCGTCACTAGATCCTTTAATGCTTATTCATGTATGCACTTCTGGTAATTACTCGTGATTTTTTGCTTCCTGTCATGAAGCTCTAAATTGTATTGGCTCTATTTAGCTCGTTTCCCATTTATGCTGATTTTAAATTGATTCAGAGAAATTTGGAGGGAATGAAATATTCTTATGTCAAAGGAACTATCGAATGTTCTGTTAAATCGATTTCATGGTTCATACACGGTCTTTGTGGTTAGTTAAACATTGAACATATAGGTCTGGGAATTATTTAATCCACTTACCCCATATTAATTTGTTTTAAACGTTGTTAACTTTTGTAAACGCACATTGTAAGAAGAAAAAAAAGGCATCGCATTTCAAATGACTAAAGGCCTGAAGAAAGGTATAGCTCGTAGACATGTTATTTAAAAATTAGATAGAGACTCATCTGAGATATGGGAGCTCATTTGGAAATAAAAAGGAGAGTTTCCGGTGAATGACAGTTGAATCAATGTGCATCGGAGGCAATTCTTTGTCGTTCTGTTTGGCACGCTTGGGCGCTTCTCTACATTCATATGTTTTTTCCCATCTGGGAGTGCGCATGAACCAGTTATACTTTTGTCATTACCATTTTCCTGACAAAAACAGCAAAGGATGATGCTTTATTACCCCTTCATCTGTATTTTCCCTCCTCTGTCATTTTCCAATTATAGAGTCCAAAAGATGAATTGCGCGCAAGCTTGCGCAATATGGAATGCTTCTTTCTTCCACGCCATATTCATAAAATATTCATGTCACCGAGTCCTCGCTCGTGTTCGTGAACGTAATACTTACATGACTGATGGCCTTGGGATTTCCTAACCTGGATTTTAGCTTCTCATTACCGTCATATTCCTATTCTCCGCCATTCAAGACTAACACGGTTATAAAATTCAGCAATGGATAATGAAATTCGAAGGAATACTGTGGAAAAGGTGAATAGAATTGAGGATTGTAACAGACTAGACGAATTTTCATAGGGGTTCGTATATTTTATGAATTAATGCCTTGAGACAGCTCAACTCTATTCAGCAAAGAAGTTAAGCAAATTACATTCTATGTACTCCTTCCCAGCTACCAAAGTAATCACTTCAAATTTCTCCGCGAACATGTATATTTTATTATTTAATATCCATTACTAATTTAAGGGCAAATTGGCAGTACCGTAAAAGAAATAAAGAAAACTTTTAATTCCAAAATCCCGTGAGTTTTGTTACACAAATGGTGGCTTGAATCAGAGTTTTTGTTTAAAAATTGGGTAATTCGCTATTGAAGATTTATTCCTTCCGAATACCCTTTTCCTATTAATTTAAAAATGCTATACTAAGCTAATGTTTCCAAATTTAATGAAAATACAATGGTTTATATATTTGTATTTGCTTCATTGAAAATAAATATGAATATTGGCTCAGTTTGACAACATTTATGTTGGAAAAGTGCACCCTAATATACAATGTGACGATACACTCTCCGTACAAAACTTTCGGCATACCAGACAAATCATACCCGTAAAAATCAGTCAACATGGGTAAAAACTGAACAGGTTGCATTTACGCTTTATTTTAGACCGAATTTAGTGCCTATTTATCTCTCTACGACAGCACGTCCTTTCGCAGGTATTTGATTTACGCTTCCTTGTCGATTTCTATCATAGTAGCTCACACAAAAAAACTTGGCATTGATATGGATGGAGAAGTTTTCCTTGAATTTCCATACGCTTTGACATGGCTGAAATAGAAAAACAAAACAAATGAATTTTGCGAAAGAGTAATATTTTCACCTCCTCTTATCAGTTTAATAATATGCAAAAAATTTAGCCTTCAATTCCTCCCTCCTGAGATAGATATTAAAAAAATACTAGATCTTGCCACAATATTTGACACCTATACAGCTTCCCGGTCACACTCATTAGACGTGAGCTGGGCGTGAAGATTTTCTTTACCGACTGCTCTTTCAGTTCACTAGTCCTTATAAATTCAGGTTTCGTCCTACCCTCGAATCCTATTTGATTCCACAACCTCAAGCAAATTGAAGTGAACCTCTGTTCGTATATCATTCCTTGTTGCAAAATCGTACGGCTGTTTTTACACCTCTCAATTTCCCACTCTACTTGCTCTTTCTCACATCTTGAAGTACCTTTCTCACTAACTTCCTCTTGCTTAGAATTACAACTTCAACAATGGGTTGGCACGTATACAAGACAAATTTACTTTTATTGCGTCCAAAGTTTTTTTTTTAAATCACACATCTTTCATTTTTATAAAATATGATACATATGAGTGGAGCACAAATGAACACAATTCAGACTGACTGAATAATAGAGGAAGTCTTCTACTAAGTATTTGCACGGAAACGTACGTAAAAATTCACATATTATTAGCATTGCGGGAGTAATGGCTCAGCACTGCTCTGGGTGCCATATGGCACCCGTGGGCGTTGAAGGGGTAACACGTCAACGCCCGCGCAACTTTTAATAAATGTTATTTAAAAGTTAATGCTTTAGCACATGATATAACTTGATGAACCATAAGTAAGATATGCACGATAGGACATATCAACTGAAATCCAACAATCATCAGCAAACAGCACATTACCATTGGAACTTTTTGAAAAATACCCGATTATTAGATTCAGCTTGCACATAATATTGAATGGATGCTCAAAACTTCTAAAATATATTACTTTCAAATTAATTGGGGTTTTGAATTTTTTTCAGAACTACTTAGCACAATTTATTTTGCATAAAAGTTAAAGAAATATCACTAAATGTTTTGTGCGTGATATTATGAAAAATCGTATTCTTAGGAAGATTTAAAATCATTTGGAATACTTCTAACCCAAGTTTTCAAAATAAAATGTTTTTACAAACGTTTTGAAAAGAGTTTAATTTACCGCCTTTGCAGGTAAATTATGATGGCGTACTTTGAAGTTATTATTGTTAAATATAGAGAATATTTTAAAATCTTAAAATAATTTTTAAACTTTGCCTTGATGCTGATGAAAACAAATTCGTTTCGGGAGTCTTTCCCGAGGTAAAGATAAACATTGACACGTTCGCACTTCACATTTTTCAGTTACTTTTGGGATTTTTCTGTGCCACAATTATATTCAATTGGAAAGATAATTCATGGGAAGTATTTGAGGGATAAATACTTCTTTACCAGAGAAAATAGGCTTGGGAACGTTTTTGACATTCTACAAAAAATGATTACCTTTAAAGGCCGAGTAGAATGAAAAATGTGTTCCAAGGACGACTTCTCCTCTCTTCACGTTTTCATTTGTACCCAACCATGCTGCACACAAAGAAAAAGAGGGTTCAAAATGAGCTTTTTAAGGCTTCTCTTTCAAAGCTTTTATACGCGTCTCAAGCCTTTCGTGAAAAAGGAAGTGCAACGATGCTACGTTCAATGAATACCTACTTATTTTCTCTGGCTAAATGATGTCAAGATGTAATAATTCTTACCCAAGGAGCATAGATCAATCGATAATTCAACAAATTATTGAAAATATTTCAATAGGTATTGCTTCAGTTGATGCGTTGTCTGAACCGCTGTTGCTTAAAATTTTCACTTGTTAATCTGAATCAAAGTAAGTTAAGTTCCATGTTGCGTTGCTGCGTACGAGTTTACGGTTTTAAACGCAAGCAAGGTTGCTCTCCCCCTATAAGATATAAAAAATTTGTGTCCCCTTAGTTCATTAAGGCCACATTATTTTTAGGATACTCTCATAGTTACTGATTTATTCCCATTTACTTATTTTTTGTTACAGATAATCATTCCTATTGAGGAACTATTTACTCGGATTTCCATTTTACCTTTGGTTAATAACTCCTCAGTAATTCCGCACCAGCCATCTGCTATTCTTATTGACGATGCTCCATTACATTTGATCAGGTATAAGAACACTCCGGTTAATTATATTCGTTGAGGTCTAAATGCAATTTTGTACTTGGCCTGCAGATTCTTAAACAGCTGGTGCAGAAGCAGGACTACGCTTAATACTTATCCAATTTAAATTTATAAAGACCTGGAATGAGGCCTATGCTCTTTGAAAGAATGAAATTGGGTATTTATAACAATGATCAATGATTATATTTTTTGCATATACATTTAAATTCAGAATTATTTCTGCAACTTTTCGCTAAACTGTGCTTCTACAAGAAAAAACAAGCTTTTAAAAGAAACACAGCTTTTACAAGAATGAAACTGGGAATCGCTAGAGACTCGGAGGATGCATGCTAGGCTTGAATTGGGTGAGTTCTTAATAAAATATCTGTAAAAATCCTTTCTTCCTCGAACAATGGACTTAAATAATTGCTAGAAAGGATTCAGAAGTCATATATGTCAAACGTGCATCTCCTTATTTGTCATCGGCCATTATACAAGCAACCCGCACCACATACTTTTTGGGGTAGCTTGCAGAAATATGCAAATGTAAACGTGTATAGGTATTCTCAAAAATAGGCCTTCACCGCTGCTTTTACAGAGATTGACGCCGCCTTTTGCGGCATTCGATAAGTTAAAAGCGACCGGAGTAAGTATCCTTCAGGTCTTAATGGCCAGTCGAAGCCAAAGCTGTGAGAGCTATTAAGTCAGTCTTTCCACAGGCGAGCAATCCGTCTTTGAATACTCCTGCTCCTCATCGAAGCTAACGGAGATCCCCTCGTTATCTCTCGTTGCGGCGGCTTTTTTGTCACGAGCAAAAATAAGCTCGCACAAACTCACGCACAGCCTTGTTATTTCCTCACTCCATTATTTCTGCATGAATGAATCGGGTAAGAGGTTCGAGCAGGGACGAGATCATCTCCAAAGCCAATACCGCCAATGTCCTCTCATTCGGTATGTTTCGCTAACGTCTTTGACGAGAGGAGCCAAGGAGGGAAGTGATATGAGTAAAAAAACCGATGATTGAAAAAAGATAACTTTATCTTCATTAGTGTCCTTTTTATTTACTGGATTTCACTCCATGTGCAACGCTACATCGTGTGCTAATGGGGATGAGAGCTAGTTAAGACTCACGTGTGATGTGTAGACATGGCTTTACGCCTTTATTTACTCACTTCCATGGCAGCGGAAAATGTTGGTGTCATGTTTTAAGGAGATTCCACAAAATGCATCGTCGTTTCAATTTTTTCAAAGAGATTACTGTGGACGTGATCCTCAATGATTTAATAAATACGAGATAATTAGCATCTATTATTATATTACAATTTAAGTAACAAATAAAGTGAATGCAATAAGAAGAAAATGCAATAAGTTCATCTTAACTAACAAAAGGTAATACTGAAAATACTAAAATAATATTGAGGAAAAAAGTGCTGAACTACTCAACTGTGTTCTATACGAAACCGTTCCATAATATCCATGTAACACTCTCAAATTTTCCGGAATCGGTAGCGGAGGGGTAACGTCCTTACCTACCAAACAAGAAGTCACGGATTCGAGTCTAAACTGGGTAGATTTCCCCCGTCCAGGGCATAGTTGTACGTGTACGTTTACTGGTTAAATTTGTTGAATACCCTGGCATAAAATGGCAAATATGAGCTGTATTCGGTGGTTAGAGAATAAAATATAAAATATTGTATTACATGTCATGCAAAATTCATTGCTAAGTGTTTCTTTTACTATCTAATTCAGCTGCTTCCATTTAGACGACAAATAGGCGAACAATAGGAACGGATTTTTGGGCATGCATCGATAAAATTTTGGGAAATGATATTTTGTGTTCATTTTACCTTAGAATTTTTAGTAATTTATATTTCGTGGTCATTGGGGAAAATTTTTTCTATCCGCGATCATAAGTAGGAATTTTTATACAAGCGAGATGATGTTCTGCGTGATCACTAATGCTTTAATACAACATATGAGTTAATAAGCGCCTTTTTGCATGTTACAATTAAATCAACAAATGGTATCTGGTAATACTTAATGGAAACAGTTAATCGGGTTTATAAGGGCCAGAATGAAATTTCATAAGTTACAAAAAGTTGAAGAAAGTAAAATACAGATTATAAGTTCCTTAAAAGTTTGTTAATATGTAATTTTATGTACTTTTAAGACATTCCAAAAAAGCATGCAAACACTTGACAGCAGTTTGGCAGATTAAAAGAAAAAATATTGAAAACGCAGAACATAATGCAGAACTCATTCTTAACAACTATTAAGAGCAGTTCTCACGTCTTCCAAAAATCCACGACTTTTCCTCTTAATTATCCTCAAGCGCACTCTATAAGATACCTATATTCAATTGAAATCCCTCAGTATTCTCCGATTTAATTTAGTCTAGCCTATTAAATAACTGATTTCATGTCAAACCCCATGCCGGTTTTTCCCGAACCTGTCAATACTCGGATTTTAAAGAGTGGCACCTGCCAGCGGAAAGATTCAATAACTTTCTCACCGGGAGAAAAATGGAAACTTTTGTGAAGAAAATCATATTCTAAATTATTCCATCTCCGCATTTTGACAGAGAAAGACTCCAGAAGTTGAGATTGACAGATGCTAACGGTGGAAATAAAAGCATTCGATCCAAGAACGTATTAAGCTAGGGGCTGTGATAGAAAGATTGAATATAAAACGGTGACTCCCTTCCACATGATAGAGTGCATGCATAACGCAATGTGAAGTAAGCAATTCTCAAAAACTACCTAAGTATAAAATATGATTTCGGAGTTTCTCATTCCCTGTCTAACTTAAAAATGTACACCGGAAATCATTTTGAGACATTATTAGCATCAGTTCTAGGAGAAATAGAACCATTATTGAGGTCGTTGCTAGCTGAAAATGTAGACATTTTTGATGTTACTCAAAAACAATATTCGGTGATAATGGGTCAGTTGCGGATCCAGGATAGGGACAAGGGTGGGGGAGCTAAGTATGGGGCAAACTCCCAGAAGAATTGCGGGTCCGCAAAAAAATTACCATTTTATCAAGTGTAAATTGAATGTCCAAGGGGGGGGGGCTATAGTCCCCTCACCCCCTTCCCCCCCTGTATTCGACTCTGTAATGGGTTAATCCCATTCCTTCTTTGCAATCAATGCCTCTGCAATTATTCCAAACAAGATCTCCGGCAAGGGTAAATCAAGCGTGGGAATGGTCTACTTGTCAGAGGTTCTGTGAAAACGAAGAGAGAATTTGATGATGATCCATCCCTCAAGTTGATCGCCGAGGAAGAACAGCGTATCAAAACCTCCGAAAAACTGTTCGAGTGCAAACATACCGTTAGGTTGGATACGAAGGCAATCATCGGATAATTTACTGCTACCGTTTCACGGGTAACATCTAGCGCAGTGGATGGATAAGCAATCCTTGGTCGTATTTTGCGTCGGTGGGCCGTGTGAACTGGGTCGTCTTCTTTCGCGAGAGGTGGGAAGAGGGAAGCTGTGGAGAAGGGAAGGGGTATGAATGAAACGAATGGTGAAAGGAGGGGGGGAAGTTGCTGGCGGGAAGCCGATATCATCTGTGGCCGGAAGTGAGGGGAGGCTGTCGGTATTGGGATCATCTGCATCCACGCACTACCCCGCAAGACGCCAGAATATGCGTGAGGGGGGAAGTGTTAGAATCCTGGGTCGCGGTCCGTTTCACGCTTCAAGCCACTTCAAGCGCCTCAGGTCGGTCCGTTTCACGCTTTGGAGGGCTCTGAAGCACATAAGGTGGGGCCCGGGAGCGAGCATAAATTATCAAGTTTGATAGCTCCAAACGCCCCAGCATTTACGTGAAGTGTTTGGAGCGAATGCGATATATCGTTTGCGATATTATCACGGTTACTATGCACTGGTGAGATAAATAAATAAAGCTGTGGAATAGAAGACATTACCCGCGTAGCTGAGAAAGGTTTTGGTTAATAATTGAAAGTAATGGAGAGAAAAATATTATTCAATTTGGATGCCCGATCGGTTAAAGGAAGCCGCCATGCCGTGAAGGGCCGTCAAAATCTGCAGAAAGTAAGTGAATAGAAACGATGAACTATTTGAAGAGGTATTAATGACTTTAGCGTTATAGTGATTGATGATGTTTCTATTTAATAGTGTGTTTACTGTGAAGATACTTTAGGTTATTGAATTAATTAGCTTAGAAGTCCCTAAAGTAACATTATTTCCTGTGGTAATCTCTATCAATTCATTTTTCCCAAGCAATGCCAAAGAAGAGGCGAGTCGATGTAATAATTGAGGAGTTCATTAAAGATATCAACCAGGAAAAGGAAAATAACAAGCGGGAGCGCGAAATAGAGAGGGAAGAAAGAAAAAAGGCGACGGAGGAAAGGGAAAAAAATTAGATGAAGAGAAGCGGCAAAGGCTCGAGGAGAAAATGGAATTGCAAAGAACAGTGATAGATTAGATGAAGAAACTAATTTTTCAAAATCAGTGACATTTTTTAATTGGGTGTTCATAATATTTTTAACCTAATTGATATGAAATAAGTAAGAAGAGTTTCAATGCATTTTTATGACAAGTTCTTGTAATTTGTTATTGTATTATAATTATAATGTACCTATTTAATTTCTTAGATATATATAAATGTAATTAATCCTGAGGTAATTCATAATCATGATTCTCTGCCTTTTACCTATTCACCCCTCTCATCCTAATTATGTTTTCATTAAATTTAATCGGTACTCTTTCCACGTCAGTTGGAGCTACATCGGGCGCTTCGCCTCCTCTTTCTTCACAATTATTATGGAGCGCACAAAAAGCCAAGATGAATACCGTTATCTTTTCCACATATAATTAATTTGAATTTGTCTCTTAATATTTTATCATTTATTACTTTTCGAGCCCTCGAAAACTTAGTATTGAAGAGTTTCTGACGCA